>NC_140973.1:13694415-13714415 GCF_056783735.1 Eptatretus burgeri | reverse complement strand
TCGACTTATGAAGGCAACCCATTTTTTAAGCGGTGAAGCTGCTTCAATACTTGGCTATTTCCTTCCGTCCATTCATCCATGAAAAATGCAGAAGAAGAACCTCTCTACATCAACGTGTTTAATTCTAAAGGGGAATAAAGTGTAATTATTGGGGGTTCTAAAGGGAAATTCCCAAGGGTAAATCTCAAGAGTAAATCTAAAAGATGAATCTAAAGCGTAAATTTAAAGGGTAATTGTAAAGGGTAATTCTAAAGAGTAAATGTAAAGGGTAATTCTAAAGGGTAATTCTGAAGTCTAAATCTAAACTCTAAATCGTAATTTTAAAGGGTAATTCTAAAGGGTAATTCTGAAGTCGAAATCTAAACTCTAAATGGTAATTCTAAAGGGTAATTTTAAAGGGTAATTCTAAAGGATAATTCTGAAGGGTAAATGTAAAGGGTGATTCTAAAGGGTAAATGTAAGGGGTGATTCTAAAGGGTAATTCTAAAGGGTAATTTTAAAGGGTAATTCTGAAGTGTAAATCTAAACTCTAAATGGTAATTTTAAAGGCTATTTTACAAGTCTGAAGACGACGATGGTTCACGAGAGGTATTTGACTATGTAGATTGTTTCAGAAGTCAAGGATGAGACAATGTGATAATTTTTCACCAAGTTATAAAAATGATCAACATGATGTGGTACGAGTGACGGATTATTTGCTGCAAAATGTCGAAAACCCGGTTTCATTCAACAACTTAAAAAATTTGACTTTTGCATAACCTTTAAAGGTCCCAAAACAATGTTGTGGACATTAAAATAAGGAAACAGGATACGTGGTCTAGCTTATTGGAGTTAGTTCGTCGAAGAAGGTCGAAAAACCGGTTTGATTCCCACAACTTTGAAGATTTGACCTTTGTGAACTTTAAAGGTCAAAGGTCAAGGATTATGACCTTTGGTGCAAAACTTCCTCCGGAACATTCCAGGAACAATATAACGTCATATAGGCTATATGGCATTTCGCACTCCTCGGATTATCCATACTTTGATGAAATCAGCGTAAAAACAAACTTGAAGGGGGCGCCACGGGCAAGGTGTTGGAGATATAGAAAAATGGTTTCAAAACTTTAGGTGGGGAATGACCTCAAGATTATGCATAAAAAATAGTCATCCCAGCTCTCAAAGTTTGGGCGGTCATCTGATTTTTATGTCAAAATTCGAAATTTTCTAAGTTCATGACCTTGTGACCTTGACCTTGGGACGAAAATGAAAAATCGAGCTCCGTGGGGGTATGTAGGTGCCATTGGGCTAACCAAATACCGAAACCCCTGCGAGATTCGACAAACCCCTTGGAGAAGATGGATTTTTATGTCAAAATCGCAATTTTCTAAGTTTGTGACCTTGACCTTGGGACGAAAATGAAAAATCGAGCTCCGTGGGGGTATGTAGGTGCCATTGGGCTGACCAAATACCGAAACCCCTGCCAGATTCGACAAACCCCTCGGAGAAGATGGATTTTTATGTCAAAATCGCAATTTTCTAAGTTTGTGACCTTGTGGCCTTGACCTTGGGACGAAAATGAAAAATACCCCCGAGCGGGAGTGCCGGTCATCTCTGCCAGAGGTCGAAAGTAAGTAACTCTGTGCCATACTGGAATAGGGGCAGTTCATAAAGTACGTACGCTCTACTTCCGGGTTTCAAAACCACCCACCCCCCTCTGTATGCAGGCTGGTGACCACCCACCCATATGCATCTCATATCACATCACAATACTTGAACATTACAACGAACTGTAGATTTATCTCAAATGCATCACTAATTATTAACTACGGCAATACAGTAATATGGAACAATTATTGACATCCACGGATTCAACATCACGTCGAAAATGTTCCTGTGAACAGAGATATTTTTCCCCCTCTCGATGACGACAGGCTCACCTTCATCTTCTGAAACGCTTTCATGTAGTCCGACACCACTTTCATAAAGTATGTATGCAGCCGTCATACCACCCACCCACCCCCCTCTGTATGCAGCCGTCGTACCACCCACCCCTGTATGCAGCCCGTACGCGGGCTTTAAACCACCCACCCCCCTCTGTATGCAGGCTAGTGACGACCCACCCACCCCCCTCAGACATCGCTAATCGCTTACAAAGCCAGCAGTTCCTTATGAACCGATGTTTGTAAGTCATGACGATGCAGTCCCTAGCGGTGTGATTTACCTTTTTTGTTGTTGTTGAGGGTTTAATGGCACTGTCAGAGCCAGGAGGCTCTATCCACGCCACACACCGGAATCTGATCAAACTCTTCAAAAGCAAATACATTTTGAATGGGTCTCCCACATTCCTGCAGGAATTTTAATACCGGCTCAACTAGATAGCGCTAGAACTCGAGATAGAGCTTGAGCACAAGATAGAGCTAGAGCAAAAGATAGAGCTAGAGCAAAAGATAAAGCGAGAACACGAGATAGAGCTAGAACACGAGATAGAGCTAGACCACGAGAGAAAGCTGGAGCACAAGATAGAGCTACAACACGAGATAGAGCTAGAACACGAGATAGAGCTGGAACACGAGATAGAGCTGGAACACGAGATAGAGCAAGAGCACGCGATAGAGCAAGAGCACGCGATAGAGCAAGAGCACGAGATAGAGCTAGAACACGAGATAGAGCTAGAACACGAGATAGAGCTAGAACACGAGATAGAGCTAGAACACGAGATAGAGCTAGAACACGAGATAGAGCTAGAACACGAGATAAAGCTAGAACACGAGATAGAGCTAGAGCACGAAATAGAGCACGAGAGAAATCTGGAGCACAAGATAGAGCGAGAGCATGAGATTTAGCTAGAACACGAGATAGAGCTAGGGCACGGTATAGAGTTAGAGCACGAGATAGAGCTTGAACACGAGATAGAGCTAGAGCACGAGAGAAATCTGGAGCACAAGATAGAGCCAGAGCATGAGATAGAGCTAAAATACGAGATAGAGCAAGAACACGAGCTAGAGCTAGGGCACGGTATAGAGCTAGGGCACGAGATAGAGCTGGAGCACGAGATAGAGCAAGCACACGAGATAGAACTAAAACATGATATAGAGCTAGAGCACGAGATAGAGCTCGAGTAAGAGATAGCACTAGAGCACGGGATAGAGCTTGGGCACGAGATAGAGCTAGAGCACGAGATAGAACTTGAGCACGAGATAGAACTTGGGCACGAGATAGAGCGAAGACATGAGATAGAGCAAGAGCACGAGACAGAGCTTGCATACGAGATAGAACTAAAACATGAGATAGAGCTAGAACACGAGATAGAGCTTGGGCACGAGATGGAGCTAGGGAACGAGATAGAACTTGAGCACGAGATAGAGCTCGGCAGTTTTCATAATAATCGTCGGGGAGGTGGGGGGGGGGAGAGGGAGAGGTCGCACCCTTTTTCTTTTAATATCACAGCATGTCATTTATGAAAATAAAAGTACAAATTGACATTCAAGACAATGTTAATGTCATAAATGAAAGTAAGTGTGCATATAAACTTGTGTTCCATTGTTTTAGTTAAATCTGACAAAAGCTTCAAATGTAATATTTGTCTCAGAGAGTTCCAGTTCTTCAGTTAATACTTTTATTTTTGTATGTACTTTATGAACGGCCCATACGGGGAATCAGAGCGAAGTTTGAAGGGCTATAAAATCGGAATGAGAGCAAATTTCAAAAAAATGGCTCGTGTTGTTCTAGATAATAGTCTGTAAAATCTGAATCACTAATAACATTTGATCTCTCTTGACAAATGAGGGAGGAGATACGATTTGAAATCGACGATTTTCACAACGTTGACAGCCTCGTGACCTTGACCTCGACCTTGGACGACCTTGAAAGTTAAATCGTTGTGCATATCTCATCGACCTCTATCCATTCCACTATTGGTTATTTGTCTCCACTCGGTTTGATTGTGGACGGACGGACGGACGTACATACGGACAGACTTTGAGAGTGTTATCATAAGGTCATATCTACTGAGATGATAGAGATGATAGAGATGACATAAAAATCGAGCTCTGTGGGGCTATGCAGGTGCCATTGGGCTAACCAAATACCGAAACCCCTGCTAAATTCGACAAACCCCTCGGAGAAGAATTTTTTATGTCAAAATTGCAATTTTCTAAGTTCGTGACCTTGTGACCTTGACCTTGGGACCAAAATGAAAAATCGAGCTCCATGGGGCTATGCAGGTGCCATTGGGCTAACGAAATACCGAAACCCCTGTCAAATTCGACAAAACCCCGAGGAGAAGATGCAAATTGAAATCTGCTACCCCCTAAAAACACGTTTTTTGGCCGTGGCTCCGCCCCTAATGGGCGGACCACGCCCATTTTCGGGAAAACACAACTACATCATGATATAAACCTCCCACCAAAATTTCATCAGGATCGGATCAAAACCCACAGAGCTATACTTGGGACAGAGAGACAGACAGACAGACAGACACACAACAATAACGAATATATTTTTCGTGAACCAACAAGTCTGAAGACGACGATGGTTCACGAGCGCTATTTGACGATGTGGATTGTTTCAGAAGTCAAGGATGAGACAATGTGATAATGTTTGACCAAGTTATAAAAATGATCAACATGATGTGGTACGAGTGACGGGTTATTTAACTGCAAAATGTCGAAAACCCGGTTTCGTTCAACAACTTTAAAAATGTGACCTTTGCATTACCTTTAAAGGTCCCAAAACAATGTTGTGGACATTAAAATAAGGAAACAGGATACGTGCTATAGCCTAATGGAGTTAGTTCGTAGAAGAAGGTCGAAAACCCGGTTCGATTCCCACAACTTTGAAAATTTGACCTTTGTGAACTTTAAAGGTCAAGGATTATGACCTTTGGTGCCAAACTTCCTCTGGAACATTACAGGAACAATGTAACGTCATATAGGCTATATGACATTTCACACTCCTCTGATTATCCATACTTTGATGAAATCAGCGTAAAAACAAACTTGAAGGGGGCGCCATGGGCAAGGTAAGGTGTTCGAGATAGAGAAAAATGGTTTCAAGACTTTAGGTAGGGAATGACCTCAAGATTATGCATAAAAAATATTGTCATCCTTGCTCTCAAAGTTTGGGCGTCCGTCTGATTTTTATGTCAAAATTCGAAATTTTCTAAGTTCATGACCTTGTGACCTTTACCTTGGGACTAAAATGAAAAATCGAGCTCCGTGGGGCTATGCAGGTGCCATTGGGCTTACCAAATACCGAAACCCCTGTCAGATTCGACAAAACCCAAAGGAGAAGATGCAAATTGAAATCGGCTACCCCCCAAAAACACGTTTTTTGGGCGTGGTCCGCCCATTATGACCGGAGCCACGCCCATTTTCAGGAAAACACAACTAGATCTTGATATAAACCTCCAACCAAAATTTCATCAGGATCGGATCAAAACCCATGGAGCTATGCTCGAGACAGACAGACACAACAATAACCGACAGACACAACAATAACAGACTCGAGACAGACACAACAATAACCAATCTCGTGGTCACTTATATTTTTCGTGAAAATATTTTTTCGTGAACCAATTCTAAAGGATAAATGTAAAGGGTGATTCTAAAGAGCAATTCTGAAGGGTAATTCTGAAGGGTAATTCTGAAGGGTAATTTTAAAGGGTAATTCTAAAGGGTTATATTCTAAAGGGTGATTCTAAAGGGTAATTCTGAAGCGTAATTCTCAAAGGGTAATTCTCAAAGGGTAATTCTCAAAGGGTAATTCTGAAGTGTAAATCTAATCTCTAAAGGGTAATTTTAACGGTTATCTTAAAGGGTAATTATAAAGGGCAATTTTAAAGGATAATTCTAAAAGGGTAATTCTGAAGTGTAAATCTAATCTCTAAAGGGTAATTTTAAAGGTTATTTTAAACGGTAATGAGAGAGGGTAATTTTAAAGGGTAATTATAAAAGGTAATTCAAAATGGGAAATCTAAAGGGCAATTCTGAAGGGTAATGCTAAAGGGTTCTTCTAAACGGTAATTCTGAAGGGTAATTTTAAAAGGCAATTCCAAAGGTTAATTCCAAAGGGGAATTCTAAAGGGTAAATCTAAAGAGTAAATCTAAAGGGTAATTCTAAAGGGTAATTCTAAAGTGTAGTTCAAAAAGGTAATTCTGAAGGGTAAATCTAAAGGGTAATTCTAAAGGGTAATTCTAAGGGGTAAATCTAAAGGGTAAATCTAAAGGGTAATTCTAATAGGTGATTCTAAAGGTTAATTCCAAAGGGGCATTCTAAAGGGTAAATCTAAAGAGTAAATCTAAAGGGTAATTCCAAAAGGTAATTCTGAAGGGTAATTCTAAAGGGTAAATCTCAAAGGTAAATCTAAAGGGTAATTCTAAAGGGTAGTTCTAAAAGGTAATTCTTAAGGGTAAATCTAAAGGGTAAATCTAAAGTGTAAATCTAAAGGGTGATTCTAAAAGGTAATTCTAAAGGGTAAATCTAAAGGGTAATTATAAAAAGTGATTCTAAAAGGTAAATCTAAAGGCCAATTCTGAAGGGTAATGCTAAAGGGTAATGCTAAAGGGTAATTCTAAAGGGTAAATCTAAAGGGTTATTTAAAAGGGTTATTCCAAACGGTAAATCTAAAGGTTAATTCTAAAGGGTAAATCTAAAGGGTTATTTTGAAGGGTTATTTCAAAGGGTAAATCTAAAGGTGATTCTAAAGGGTAAATCTAAAGGGTAATTCGAAAGGGTAAATCTCAAGGGTAATTCTAAATGGCAATTCTAAAGGGTAAATCTAAAGGGCAAATCTAAAGGGTAAATCTAAAGGGTAATTCTAAAGGATAATTCTAAAATTCTGAAGGGTAATTCTAAAGGGTAATTCTTCAGGGCAAATCTGAAGGGTAATTTCAAAGGGTAATTCCAAAGAGGTTTTCTAAAGGGTTATTCCAAAGGGTAATTTCAAAGGGTAAATCTTAAGGTTAAATCTAAAGGTTAAATCTAAAGGGTAAATCTAAAGGGTAAATCTAAAGGGTAAATCTAAAGGGTAAATCTAAAGCGTAAATCTAAAGGGTAAATCTAAAGGGTAAATCTAAAGGGTAAATCTAAAGGGTTCTTATGAGTAATTTTGAAGGGTAATTACAAAGGGTTATTCCAAATGGTGATTCTAATGGGTTATTCTAAAGCGTAAATCTATAGAGTTCCAGAGGGTAATTCTGGGGAGTTGTTAAGGATAATTTGAATGGGCTTCGTTCTTTTCTAGGATTTGCCTATTTCATATTAAAAATGCCAAAATGAACCAATTTCTTCCGATATGGTTGCGATTATTATTATTGTTATTATTATTTTGTTTGTTAAAGGATTAAAAAAACAAATCAAAAATTTAAACAGCTTGGGACATGCACCTTTACTCCACAACCAAAGTACACAGTCCAGCAAGACTGTCCCATGAGCATACACATGCACCTCAGTCCAAAGTACATGTTCGATGAAACACACATCAAAACCCCAAAGGGTGAGAATGCATGGGCATGTACAATTGGACCACTCCTCAATAGGAGTAGGTCTCCATGACACTTCTCAGTGAGGAGCAGAAGCTCCTCCCTGGAGTGAACTGGTCAAACCCAACAAGACATTAAGTTGAGATCAGACCCATCACTGCAGTGGATACGAGGAGGAAAGTGCCACACCAGCTATTGCTGCATGCACCATGACCAACAGGAAATGCCTACCACACATCTCTCCCCATCTCTCCTTCTACCCCCTGTCTCCCCTCTCCCCACCCTCCCCGACTCTCTCTCTCTCTCTCCCACTCTCTGTCTTTCCTCTACTTCCTGTCTCTCCCCCAATCCCCTCCTCTCTCCCCCACTCCCCTTCCCCTCCCACTTAGACGGGTTGGTTTGTCATTACCTTCCCAATCACAGTTCGGGCAGGAATTTGTAATTTGGCCATGGTGCCAGTGAGGACTCGCCCACTCTTCGTGAAAGACACTGTGGGGACCTTAACGTCCATTAACTAATGTCGGAAGACAGGACCCCTAGTTTAACGCATAAGAAAGACACACACACACACACACACACACACACACACACACACACACACACACACACACACACACACACACACACACACACTGATGAAGCACCCTGTCTGTGAAACACCAGGGTGACAGTTTACAGCTGCCTCAGGATTCAAAAGACAGCTTGGAGGTGAGTGTGGGTACCTCAAGGTCATCCTTTCAGAAGTTGTATCTTAAAGAACTACGAATAAACAAAATGCGATTCCATGTTGTATGTATACATTAGAAATGTACATATAATAAAAGTAGAATCCGAATACAAAAAGATTGCGACTGGTGTACCTGGACGGTGTAAAATAAAATCAGCCACACAGTAATCTATCTATAATTCCAGCAATCTCTGTTTGTGTGTGTATGTGTGTGTATGTGTGTGTGTATATGTGTGTGTGTATGTGTGTGTGTATATGTGTGTGTGTGTGTGTGTGTGTGTGTGTGTATGTGTGTATGTGTGTATGTGTGTGTGTGTATGTGTGTATGTGTGTGTGTATGTGTGTATGTGTATGTGTCTGTGTCTGTGTCTGTGTCTGTGTGTGTGAGTATGTGTGTGTGTTTGTGTGTGTGTGTGTATGTGTGTGTATGTGTGTATGTGTATGTGTGTATGTGTATGTGGCTGTGCCTGTGTCTGTGTCTGTGTGTGTGAGTATGTGTGTGTGTTTGTGTGTGTGTATCTGTGTATGTGTGTGTGTATGTGTATGCGTGTGTGTCAGTGTGTGTGTCTGTGTGTGTATGTGTCTGTGTGTATGTGTGTGTCTGTGTCTGTATGTGTGTATGTGTGTGTGTATGTGTGTGTGTGTGTGTGTGTGTGTGTGTGTGTGTATGTGTGTGTGTGTGTATGTGTGTCTGTGTCTGTGTCTGTGCCTGTGTCTGTGTGTGTGTGTGTGTGTGTGTGTGTGTGTGTGTGTGTGTGTGTGTGTGTGTCTGTGACCGCTGTTTCTCAACAACCGCTGGTCCGATCTATACTAATGGAAACTTGCCAGCTATATTGCTGGGGACCTGAGGATGTGCCTTTTCAAGGTTTGATATTAATCGAACAAGTGCTTCCCAAGTTATGGCCATTTATTTACCAAACCAATGACAATGCATGTTGTTGCGTGGGCGTGGCCGATGGGGAAGTGAAGCTCAGTCGCGTTCCCCATTACGGGTTACAACGTACGGACTTCCGGAGAGTGATGACTTCGTGTATTCTAATAATTTCTCGATTCCTTATGCGCATTTATAGATAAACACAATGCCGCAAGTTATGATCATTTTCATATGAGACGGTGCATAAATTTCGGTAACATCAGAGTGCTGGTATGCTCCGAACCAGAAAGTAATTTTTTTTCTCTCTTCTCTTCTCGTTTTGTTTTTCCTTGCGATGACATTGCGAAAAGGCAAAATACGTTGCCGCTAATTGAATAATTGGCCATTAAAACCTAAATTGTGAGTCATCATAACGGTGAAATGCGAACTTCCATGCCACCCACGTACGGACACGCGAGAGCGAAGAAACGGCCTGTGTGGTTGTTGTTTGTTGCTCGCGGTTTGAATATTTATTTATTTATTTATTTATTTTTATTTTTACGGGCAGCCGCGTTCCCCATTACGGGTTACAACGTACGGGCTTCCGGATAATGATGACTTCGTGTATTCTAATAATTTCTCGATTTATGCGCATTTATAGATAAACACAATGCCCCAAGTTATGATCGTTTTCATATTAGACGGTGCATAAATTTCGGTAACATCAGAGTGCTGGTTTGCTCCGAAGCAGGAAGTAAATTATTTTTTGCACGTTTTTTTTTCGTGTATTCGAATAATTTCTCGATTTGTTTTGCGCATTTCTAGATGAACACGATGCCCCTAGTTATGATCGTTTTCATATTAGATGGTGCATAAATTTGGGTAACATCAGAGTGCTGGTATGCTCCGAATCAGGAAGTAAATTATTTTTTGCACGTTTTTTTTTTCTCCTCTTTCCTCTTCTCTTTGTGTTTTTCCTTGCGATAAAAGGAAAAATCAATGCAAGCGATAATTTGTGGATTGCATGTGAACATTCCATATGCGCACGCACTACTTCCACATAGTGATGACTTACTGTATTCTAATAATTTCTCGATTTTTTATGCGCATTTATAGATAAACACAATGCCCCAATCCAGTCGTCGTTTACGAGAGCGAAGGAACGGCCTGTGTGGTTGTTGTTTCTGGCACGTGGTTTGAGTTTTTTTTTTTGCATGTACGGCCACGCAGGTATGGGCACGTGAGAGCGAAGGAACGGCCTGTGTAGTTGTTTCTGGCATGCGGTTTGAAAGTTTTTTGTTTTGTTTTGTTTGCACCTACGGGCACGCACTAGTTACTTTAAAAGAGTGAAAAAAATGCATTTTGGAGCCATTTTACCTCGCCTCCCACAAGCGTATCATTCAAACAAATGGGGTGAGAAAGAAGTCGCTTTTTCCAAAGTTTTTATCTGATTTCACTCTATATTTCGACATAATTATTTCGCCCATGAGTTTCAATCATCAAATATGGAATCAGATTTCGAATATCAGCTTTTAACCTTGCTTCACACAGCCAATCAGTGTAAAGTGCAAACAGATGAATGGATAGCCACCCTTGTCATATGTATATATATATATATATATATATATATATATATATATATATATATATATATATATATATATATATATATATATATATATATATATATATATATATATATATATATATATATATATATATATATAATAAAGCTCTTTCTAACCACGGACTGACTCACTCACTGACTGACTGATAGTAAAGATCGATACCTTTCCGGTGATGTAGAAAGCTGAAATTTTGCGTGCCAATGGACATCGAAGCCACTACACCGGAAAAATTCAAGGAATCATCGGACAACATCGATAAGTGAAAATATAAATATTGAAAAAAAAATGCAGGTGAGTGCCCGGAGACAATGGGGAACCATGGTAATTTTGTGTGCTGACGGACATCAAAGCCAGCGCACTAGGAAACATCATAGAACCATTAGAAAGTATCTGTGAATTAAAATATAAATAAATGAAAATAAATGAATTAAAAATCAAATACAGGTGAGAGACCCAAGACAATGGGGAAGCACTGTTTGTATGCTAACACAATATGTAAGCATATCCCACATATATATACATATATATATATATATATATATATATATATATATATATATATATATATATATATATATATATATATATATATATAGAAAATATATATATATATATATATATATATATATATATATAAATATATATATAAATATATATATATAGAAATATATATATATATATATATATAAATATATATATATATATATTTCTATATATATATATATATATAAATCTTCTTCTTCTTTCGGCTGTTCCCATTAGGGTCACCACAGCGGATCATCCGTATGATCCGCATAGTGATTTGGCACATGTTTTACGCCGGATGCCCTTCCTGACACAACCCTGGTCGCCTCTTACGACACAGGGATATGGTACACCTATTTTAACCGGGGTATACACCGGCCCAGTACACTGGTACTCACTTCGCCGACCTCGGAAGGATGACAGGCTGAGTAAACCTCCTGGTGTATTAATTCAGTGGCCCAACGGGGCTTGAACTCAGGACCTTTTGGATCCCAAGCCGCTGCCCTAACCACTGCGCCAACACCAGGCTCAATATATATATATATATATATATATGTATATATATATATATATATATATATATATATATTTCTATATATATATATATATATATATATATATATATATATATATATATATATATATATATATATATATTTCTATATATATATATATATATATATATATATATATATATATATATATATATATATATATATATATATATATATATATATATATATATATATATATATATATATATATATATATATATATATATATATATATATATATATATATATATATATATATATATATATATATATATATATATATATATATATATATATATATATATATATATATATATATATATATATATATATATATATATATATATATATATATATATATATATATATATATATATATAGAAATATATATATATATATATATATATATATATATATATATATATATATATATATATATATATATATATTTATATATATATATATATTTCTATATATATATATATTTCTATATATATATATTTCTATATATATATATATATATATATATATATATATATATATATATATTTCTATATATATATATATATATATATATATATATATATATATATATAGAAATATATATAGAAATATATATAGAAATATATATAGAAATATATATAGAAATATATATATATATATATATATATATATATATATATATATATATATATATACACACATAAATATATATATTGTTGTGAATCTGGAAGCCATGAGCACACAACATACAGGTCCTATAGAACAGTTATATTGGTAGGTATGTGTCTTAGTTAGCGTCACCGTCCCTCATTTAATATGTGAATAAATGTACTTGCGCTGTGAGTTACTTTGATAGTCATGATTTTCTTTCATTTTACACCCCTCATAACTACGACAATGCCAGCATCACCTTCACCTCGCTCTGGCCGACGCCATTGCCTACATCTGTGTCAGCACGTATGTGGGCGGACACCACGCAGAATAATGTTCCTCTGGCTGTTTGGCGGGCGGAGCCCATGCAGAATAATGTTCTTCTGGCTATTTGGCGGGCGGAGCCCATGCAGAATAATGTTGCTCTGCCTGTTTGGTGGGCGGAGCCCATGCAGAATAATGTTCCTCTGCCTGTTTGGTGGGAGGAGTTCAAGGAGGAACCTCGCGGCGGCCCTCGACCAATCAGCATGCTACGCGTGGGTTGACCGCCGCTCAGCCAATCAGATCCCGCAGCAGGGAGAAAGGGGTCCGCGTGACGTCACCACGCCCCCGGGCCAATCGACGGACTTGCCGCTCGTTTTGGCCAATGACAGGGCGACGAGCGATTCTGCGGAGGCATCCCCCCCCCCCCACAGAGACAGGGTGAATAAGGGTGCGGCGTGATTCGGACCTCCGGGAGAGCTTGGGAGATCCTGCCGGGACAAGAACCGCAAGGGTTGCGCGCCGTCTCTCCATCGGTGAACTTGTGAGGGTTTGATATAGTTGATGACCATCGAGTAGGCAGGGTCATGGTCGATCTGATGGGCAGGTTGAACGGGCGTGGAGTTGTCGGCCCTCGCTTTGACGTTCAACTCGGAGATTCGGAGAGGTGGCCGAGAAACCTCCTGTGTTCTCGATGGTTCGGGATACAGAGGAGAGGTTTGGTTGTCGGCACGAGCGCTGAGCAGAGCTCGGAAGGCCGCTCGCGACTTGCTGATGTCTGCATTCGGCTCGCCTCTTGCTGGTGCCCGGTTCGAATCAGCTCGAAGACCACACGAGGTGGATAGATCCGAGGCAGGCTCTGGTCTTCAGCTCACCTTTCCCTCCAAGCTGGAGGCCTCAATAAAGGCTGTGGCCACCATTTCTTGTGTGTGTGTGTGTGTGTGTGTGTGTGTGTGTGTGTGTGTGTGTGTGTGTGTGTGTGTGTGTGTGTGTGTGTGTGCGTGCGTGCGTGCGCGCGCGCGCGCGTGCCGCCAGTCTAGTAAGTCTTAAATTGTACAAGTGCCTTGCTGTACATACGTGCATCTCTTTATTCAGATAACTCTGCTTCTTGCGTGCCCCCCTGCCACATTATAAATAAACCCATGTGTTCAATGTATCAGTTCGTTGCTGTGTTTCCTTCCATTGGCTTAGCGTGACACGTGTTGGAGAATTAGCAAGGCCTTTTGTTGCCGCCATAAGGGGACATTTTGACCGATGGATCTCGGTGATCATCCGCTCGGGTCGCACACGGTTCGAGTACGCTAGCGGCTCGTTCCGTATGAGTGCTGTCGAGGGCGTGAATACTCGGTAACTCGCCACGTGGATTTCTAGGTATTTTGAAGAGTGGCAAATAACCCTGTACCACGTGGTGTAATTATTGACGATTCACGGTCCGGTAAGGGATCCGTACTTGTCGGAGTTTTCCGTAAGGTACGATCGAGATTCCGGGTGTTCGGTGGAGTCGACCCTGCAGCTCCATCTAGCGGTCATGCTCATCGCCGATACCCGGCCCACAACAATATATCAATATATATCCACCCATGGGTCCAAACTCCTTGTATATCCTTGTATATCTTAGAATATGAGATGCTTGATGATCGGATGATGAAATTCTGTGAAATTATACATGAAGCTTGTCAACAATTGCTTATAAATCCAAACAACTTGTAATCTAGTTCAGTCTCAAGGTGCATTCTCAGATAGTCAACATTTTCTGCTGGAAATGAAAATCCCGTGGCATCCTTATGCAGCCATATATTACCCGACACACACGGGAAAGTGATAAATTGTGATATAATAAAATTGAGCAAAGGAAAACGGAGGAGGATAGAAGAGATAAGGGAGGGTATGAGAATGCTGGAAGACGTGAGGGAGGAAACGAGGAGATCAAGAGAGATGGGAGTAAAGGGAGGGAAGGGAAAATGTATGTATGATCTCAAGGCATCGGGGGTGCGTGTCAAAAATGTCCACCATTTCACATACGTTAATAAATCGATGACTGCAGTAAGATTCGAAGAGATAAACAAAAATAATCCTCAAGAAAGTTTTCAGTGATTTTCAATAGTAAGCAAAACTTTTCTACACTTAATTTGGGAGAAATCGTTGGGTGGTTATGTGGAATAATATACATCTCTTTCTTACCACTGACTAACTCACTCATCGATATTAAAGATGGTACCTTCTGGGTGATGTAGAAAGCTGAACTTTTGCAGGCCGGTGGACATTGAAGCTAATACACTGTGGGGGGGGGGGGGGGGAATCATAGAACCATTGGAAAGCATCTGGAAATGAAAATAAATAAATGAAAATAAACAAATGAAAAATAATTACAGGTGAGCAACCTAAGACAATTGGGAAGCACGGTAATTTTGCATGCCGATGGACATTGAAGCCTATCCATCAGGAAAAAAATCACAGAACCATCAGAAAGCGTCCGCAAATTAAAATATAAATAAGTGAAAAATCAAATGCAGGTGAGCGACCCGAGACAATGGGGAAGCACGGTTCGTATGCTTACACAATGTGTGAGTATACCCGCTTGTATGGAATAATTTTCCATGGGCAAGTACTTGTACCTTCAATTTGCATGCAACCTAGCTCAAGACCAGCAACATGCACATTTGAGACCAAGCATAGACACAACAAACTAAGCGAGATATCCACAAATAATTAGATGCTTTGCAGAGCTTTTATGGTGAGTTATCGCGCTTGCCTTCCATCGTGCTTTTTATGCGGCTTTAAGGGTTTAATGCCAAGCTGCGATGACCTTCATGTTCTGCAAATCTTTGGGTCATAAACAAAGAGCCAGTCCAAAGATATTTCTTCTTGGAGTGTCAAAATGCCTGGTTCCCTCCGGGCCATGTGTCATCATGAAAGAAAGCAACCTGGCGCTTCTGTCCAAGACGTGCGGACATCTCTTCCAGCCTTCTGTCCTACCTTCTCTGTTCCCGCCACACTTGCAATTCCAGTGGCCGTTTGTTCTCTGCATTTGCTTCGGAAGTCTGGATACGTTTTCCAAATATGCTGCTCGGGCTTCATGGGGAATTCAACGTATTTGTGTCTACCTGAAGCTGAGCTCAGGAAGTTGAGGGAGCATCTATTTATTCCACAAGCAAGGGAGGACAGGTTAAATTGAAAACATTTCAAATGAGACAAAGAAGGGAATGGAAGATGAGAGGAAAAAGTTAAAGGAAGGTCGGGGAGTGTGAGGATGGAAAGAAAAGAACGTTGGGGGGGGGGATAGGAGTAAGAGGAGGGAATGGCCATACAGAGTGGGAAGGAGAAGTAGGAGGTGGTCAAACATTCCATGTTTCCACATGTAGTATTGTATGTAGACGGTCCCTATAAGTACAATGGAGTACAGGAAAGAGAGGATGAGAAACGGCAGTTCCTATTGCGATTGCATAAAGGAAGTTATTAATGTCTGTCTCTCAAAAAAAAAGTTTCTGGCAAAGGAAATGAGGCTGCGGATGGGTTGAAAAGAGCAAAACGCATATACATATAGGGTATCAAGGGAACTTGGCCATACAGTAAATACTTTCAAGTTGGAAGATGAGAAATGCACTGGATTGAAGTTGGATACATGCGTGCTTTGCCAAAATGGCTATTCCTAGGCTTAAGTGCTTGATACTTTTGTCCATCAAAAAGTATTTGGATGTACGGTACACATATTGTGCTGAAAAGAGAGCTCGGAGAGGATATACAGCTTACATTCCTGGCCCAAATGTAAACAATCAGTCTGGTGTTGTCCTGGGAGCATGGAGCAGAGCAAGTGCACTTACCTTTAGTCTGGTTTTGATTCCCTACAAAACTATAAACTAAACTGTCAATTCGGTGCTTCACAGGCAGGTACCTGATATGAATGCGAAGCTGGGTGTCCGGTCTGCTAGCATATTAGTTAGTGGACATTGAAAATCCGATGATGTTTTTTCACAAAGAGCATGTGAGTTATCGCCGACACCCAAAACAATTACAAATTCCTACCCTGATCCACAGGTGGGGTCAGCTGCATTAGGTCAGCGGAAAAAAATGAGGCCTTTAGAGAATGATATACACTTTAGACAGTGGTCCACACCTGCAGGACTCTTGGCTGACTCCTGTTCCAATATATGCGAAGAAACGAAAAGCAGTTTCCTTTTATCTTGACGGCTACAGGTGTCGTGGGAAAGGTCATGGTCAAAGTCAAAACTCAATTTACGATGTTTAGAATTCTAAAAGCTGTTTTTTCCTTCCCAGGTAGTATACAAAGCCATCAGTTTATCACATATGCACCGGGGCGAGAGGTGTTATATTGACAAAAGGAAGAGAGAGAAACGATCAGGCCAGGGAAGTGTGGGAGCAATTGGGGTTGAGAAGGGAAACAAGCTTGGAAGGAGATAGGAGTAAGGGGAGGGGGTGGAAAGGGCAAATATGGAGCATAAGGTGAAGAAGTTTTTTAAAAAAATTTAATTTCCAATATTTGCCCACATAAGAAATCAATTTCCCCAAGCAAGATATCATTAAGAACGTGTGTGAGGCTTGCAGATGGAAGTGTAGGTGGCTTCGTTAGGGAGACACCTGAAGGACATACCCCGAAAGCAGGGGTTTCTGTAAAGAATGGAAAACAATGAGATAAGACATTGTGGGTAAGTGAACAGCATGTGATGAATTGTAGACTATTGAGCCAATCATCTTGAGCCAGTATTTGTGTTTAATAATGAAAGACCACAGATCACTTTATCTGTGGTTTCCATATGGGAACGTGCATGTGCTTGTACATACTTAGTGAAAGCCACCAGGGTGTATTGCAGACCGAGGTCAAAGCAGGAACTAAAGCTTCAGAAATTAAAGTCAAAGCATATCAGGTCTTTAAAAAAAAGAAAAAAAAGTTGGAGACAAAAATCTTGGCTCATGGAAGAGAAGGTGACACAGATGCTAGAAAGAAGGCAACACTTTGAAAATAGTGACCTTAGACTCGTTTTCATGTGCCTCTCGAACTTTGCCACCAGAGGTTTATATGTATCGTACGTACAAACGATGAAGGGGGGGGGGGAGAATGGGAGGGATGTGTTAGGGTTGGAGTGAGAAAAGAAATTGAGAAATGCAAGAAAAACTAGAAGGGCACTGGATAGAGCACATACCCCTGCCAGGCGATACCTGACCCACAATAACATATCAGCCTTAATACATTTTTGAAATATCATGCGACATATCGTTTTTGGCCCTGTCTCTCAATGGTGACGAATCACTTCAGAAATTAAATAATTATCCTATCCAGATCCAGATCTTCACCAAAAATCGAATCAATTCGTCCTTGCTACCCAACACCCAACGTGTCCACCAAGTTTCGTCCGAATCCGTACACAACTTTTTGAGATATCCTGCACACAAACAAACAAACAGACAGACAAACCAGAAGAAGGCGTCATGCAGAGCACGATACTTGCAAAATCCATAAAAGTAATTTGACCTCAAAAATAATTGGTGGTTGACTTCAATGACCAAATATGCAACTCCTCTTCAAATTTCAAGTGAATCGAATAAAAATTGACAATTTTAGAAATTCGGCCTGTGTTGACCTTTTGGTTTATGTGGACCTCCAAAATAATTGGTGGTTGAATTCAGCGACCTGAAATATATATCCTCTTCAAATTTCAAGTCATCCATCCACCCATTGGGACCACACTCTGTGCAGAGCTTTGGTGCTGCCTCAGTAGTCTCCTTGGCAATTGGACACAATACTGGATGGAGGAGGAGGAAGAGATTGGGACCATACTCTGTGCAGAGCATTGGTGCTGCCTTAGCAGTCTCCTTGGCTATTTGGCACAATCCTGGACGGGTCGCCACTCCAACACAGGATACCAGGAAGCTGGCACTCATTTTGCCGACCTCAAAAGGATGACAGGCAGAGTCAACCCCATGTGATACTAATTCAACAGCCGAGTGGGATTTGAACTCAGGATCCAAGGATCCCAAGCCAACCATTCCAACCATAAAGCCAACACCAGGCATAATTTCAAGTCAAGCAGATGAAAATTGAGGATTTTAGAAATACAAACCTTAGTTGATGACCTTGGGCCAATGTTGACCATTTAGTCGTTGTTGACCTCAAAAATAATTGACTGGTTGAATTCATTGACATAAAATATAAATCCTCTTCAAATTTAAAGTCAATCAGATGAAAATTGAGGATTTTAGAAATCCCACCTTAGTTGTTGACCTTTGGCCTATGTCGACCTTTTGACCTCAAAAACAACAGACTTCTTCCTTATGACATTTCTCGGCTTCACGCTGTAGAAACCAAGGCATTTCGGATCATCGGCATCTCCCGCGATGAGGCTGAGTTTTTGGGCCTCTCACTCAATCACCGCAGGTTGTTTGGTGGTCTTTCTGTCTTCTCCCGTCTCCTCTCCAGCCTCGCCCCCCCTGCTCTCTCTCTCTGTAATTTGGCCCCACCACATTTCTGCAAGGCACTCAAGGTCTGCCAAAAACCCCCTTCTGATAAAACTACCAAAATCACGAATCACTGCTCACCTTCACTCTTTCATTCCTCTTTTTTCCCGCCTTATAAAAATAAACTTCCTCACTCTATTCAATCCCATTCTTCCCTCCAGGCCTTCAAAACAGCTGTGCACCACCACCTCTTATGTGGTCCCCACCCAAATCCTCGATCTTTTCTACCCCCGATAATCCACCCGAGCCCACCTCCTTCAATTCCCTGCTTTCCTTCCTGAAAGTCCCTGTAATGCCCCTCTTGTCTCATGTCCCTCATGACGTGCGTTGTGTGTTCGCTCTCATACGAGCCTTGACAAGGTATACAAAAAAAAATGATAAACTCTACCATGTGGTGAAGTTTCGTGAAGATCGGTTTAAAATTGTGACCTGTCGGTGACAGACAGACAGAGAAACAGAATAACAAAATTGACTAACCAATATACTTGAAAAGTCTTTGATTTTTGCAAGTAACAAACAGAGAGAAAGAGGTGAAAGCATGACCTCATTGACCTTCGGTGGCGGAAGGAAAAAGACCAAGGAAAAAAAAAACCAAGAATTGTGGAAGGAAAGCGAAGAAAGAGAAGTGGAAAGTTTGGGGAAGGTAAGGAAGGAGTACAAAAAAAATGATGTCATTGTGCATATATAACATACAGACAACCTTGAGAGGTAGCAAATTCCCGAAATGATAATTCCCAAATCCCTTTGGCAAATGCAGGTCATTTTATATCTTTAATAGGCCACCCTTGCCAAACATCGCTGAACAGTGCGTGTTCGCCAATGCTTCGGTTTGACCCAATCTGATGTCCTTTTGGACAGAATTGGAAA
>NC_140973.1:13659415-13689415 GCF_056783735.1 Eptatretus burgeri | reverse complement strand
TCGAATAAGGGAGGTAACGGGGGAAGGAGGGGAGGGGGAGTGGCTTCCCCCCCCCCCCAATAAGTATTCCCATTCTTCTCAGAAATTAAACACAATTCTGTTGAAAATTCACGACAACCTTTATCACGCATGACGTACCAAAGTTTGTTCATGACATTCACAAAATCTAGCTCTAAGGGGATTTAAGGGGGGTTGTCCACCAAAATATGGATTTTGCTTTCTTCTCCAAAACTACACATACAATTCTGATGAAACTGGACCATCATCTTCACCACCCGTGATGTACGAAAGTTTGTTCACGACATGAAAAAAAAATTTGGGTGTTTGGAGTTCTATGGGGGGGGGGGGGGTTGCCCCCCCCCCAAATATGTATTTGCTTTCTTTTCTGAAACCACACACATAATTTTGATGAAACTTGACCACAACCTTTATCAACTGCAATGCACCAATGTTTGTTCATGGCACTAAAAAAAAATCTAAAGGTATTTACTTTCTTCACTGTTATATATTTTGTGGGTCATCCATGCCTACCAGTGGTTGCCTGGTTATCTTATCCAGCCACTACCAGGTGAGCACCCAGGAGTATTGTACCAATGTTTAACATCTCTGTGAGTTTCCTTGTCATCAATCCTGAAGGTCCAGCTATCACTGGTACAACTTTAGCATTCTTCAGCTTCCAGCATCTTTTCACTTCATTCTTGAGGTCTTGGTGTTTGGTCATTTTCTTGATTTATGCATCGTTTAGTCCAAAATGACTGGTATTAACACCTCACTTAGCAATGCCCTCATTTCTTTTTTACACGGAAGTATGATATCTGGTTGCAATACTATTTTTCGATGTTCACGCTCGATGGGATCATTATGTTGTTTGTGAGCGGTAGGTAGTTCCATGTTTTCAGCGATTACTTTTGGTTTATGTTCCCACAAATTTTCTGGAACTGGGATATCAAAGTTTTTGCAGATATGCCAGCGGATTACTTAACAAACTCTGTTGTGTCGTTGTGTGTACAGCTGTTCTGACATGAGTTTTGTTTTGTGTGTGCGTTTGATCATCCAGCATAACATATCATTCTATGCCTGGTGTTGGCTTAATGGTTAGGGTCATGGGCTTGAGATCCTAGGATCCTGAGTTAAAATCCTACTTTTTTGTTGAATTAATTAAAATCCTACTTTTCAACCAGGTGGGGTTGACTCAGCCTGTCAATCTTCCTAGGTTGGCAAAATGAGTGCCAGCTTCCTGGAATCCTGTGTCAGAGTGGTGGCCAGTCCAGGATTGTGCTCAATAGCGAAGGAGACTGCTTAGGCAGCACCAACACTGCACAGAGTATGGTCTCAATCTTCTTCTTCTTGCATTTGGCAGCTTAGCTGCCAGGGTCGCTATCATTTCTTGGAAGCACAACTGTGTCGCTGATGCAGTGCCCTTCTATCAGTACACACTGGTACTCATTTTGCCAACCTCAGAGGGATGACAGGCTGAGTCAACCCCCTGGTGTATTAATTCAGCAGCCAATGGGGCTTGAACTCAGGATCCCAGGATCCCAAGCCACCACCCTAACCACTGAGCCAACACGAGGCTTATATGTTATCAATGGAAAGGATATCATTCATTCATTCTTTCTTTTTTTTTTTTTCTCTCTCTCTCTCTCTCTCTCTCTCTCTCTCTCTCTCTCTCTCTCTCTCTCTCTCTCACTCTCTCACTCTCTCACTCTCTGTCTCTCTCTCTCTCTCTCTCTCTCTCTCTCTCTCTCTCTCTCTCTCTCTCTCTCTCTCTCTCTCTCTCTCTCACACACACACACACACACACACACACACACACACCTCTGCAGAATAGCAACATTTGGTGAGGCATAGCTGTCGCCACCTTCCCCCTTCCTTGCTCCTCTCCCTCCCCTCCCTCCTCTCTCAACTCCCCCCTCCCCCCCCCCGCTTAATACCCCCAACAGTGAAGCGACAGGTTGTATTTGCTAGTTAGACAATAAAAAATAGAAAGAAAAAATAAGAAAAATCTAGTGTTAAGAAAGATTATTATGCAGAAAAAGAAAAGAAGAAGAAAAGAAGATATATCGAAGAGAAAGTTGGCATTGTTAGTAAGGTGGACGCCAAGTACGATGACGACAGGAAAATAGAGGAGGGGTTTGCACCATCGTATGACATCCTACGTCCAACTGGGAAGTCAATAAATGGTGGGGGCCGTCGAGGAAAAAGCCTTTAGCTCCATAAGGATGGACCCCCTCGATGCCTTAGCGTATTATTACACACAAAAGCAAAAGTACCTGTCCCAAATGACGGGAAATGTTGATGAGCTTTTCAAATCCCATCACTACCACCAACCTTCCTCCTTCCCGCTTCTCACTGACTTTCAAGGCTTGTTCTGGACCTGCTCATGAGATTGAAAGGCTTGTTCTGGATCTGCTCATGAGATTGAAAGGCTTGTTCTGGACCTGCTCATGAGATTGAAAGGCTTGTTCTGGACCTGCTCATGAGATTGAAAGGCTTGTTCTGGACCTGCTCATGAGATTGAAAGACTTGTTCTGGACCTGCTCATGAGATTGAAAGGCTTGTTGTGGACCTGCTCATGAGATTGAAAGGCTTGTTGTGGACCTGCTCATGAGATTGAAAGGCTTGTTCTGGACCTGCTCATGACATTGAAAGGCTTGTTCTGGACCAGCTCATGAGATTGAAAGGCTTGTTGTGGACCTGCTTATGAGATTGAAAGGCTTGTTCTGGACCTGCTCATGAGATTGAAAGGCTTGTTGTGGACCTGCTTATGAGATTGAAAGGCTTGTTCTGGACCAGCTCATGAGATTGAAAGGCTTGTTGTGGACCTGCTTATGAGATTGAAAGGCTTGTTCTGGACCAGCTCATGAGATTGAAAGGCTTGTTCTGGACCTGCTCATGAGATTGAAAGGCTTGTTGTGGACCTGCTCATGAGATTGAAAGGCTTGTTGTGGACCTGCTCATGAGATTGAAAGGCTTGTTCTGGACCTGCTCATGAGATTGAAAGGCTTGTTCTGGACCTGCTCATGAGATTGAAAGGCTTGTTGTGGACCTGCTCATGAGATTGAAAGGCTTGTTGTGGACCTGCTTATGAGATTGAAAGGCTTGTTCTGGACCTGCTCATGAGATTGAAAGGCTTGTTGTGGACCTGCTTATGAGATTGAAAGGCTTGTTCTGGACCAGCTCATGAGATTGAAAGGCTTGTTGTGGACCTGCTTATGAGATTGAAAGGCTTGTTCTGGACCTGCTCATGAGATTGAAAGGCTTGTTATGTCCGTCTCTTTTGCCTCCGTTCTGCATCCAATACTTGTTCAAGTTCTCGGGTTTCTGGATTTTCACGCTGACTTCATGCAGCAGTTCAAACAGAATACATAACCATGGCAACGGTTTTTCAACCGAGTAAATTGATGATTACCTTTCCAACAGCAGATAATCGGGTGAAGGAGAGTTCAAAAATAACCATGGCAAGAGGTGGAGTTCTAAAATGCAAACAGACAGTGTTTGGGGAGCGAAATACGCTGCCAGTAAAATAAGAAGAGAATGACGTAGTATGTAGACCATAGAAACATTCATCTGGGACTCATATCAACAGTCCCTACATGGACGACGACCTAATGCACTTGTGGCACGGCTTTATTAATAAACAACACCAAACATGAGAAATATGCGTAATAAAAGAATGCTGGATTTGAACATTTTTTGAATGTTCATCGAGGCTCGTGGAAGAGCAAGAACACAGAACAGCCAATGACGTTCACGGGGAGCAACAAAACTTGACACAAAAAGTTGAATCCAAATCCAAAAAGATCACTACTGGTGTCCATGGGTGGTGTAAAATATAATCAGGCATACAATAATTACTTTTAAAAGAGTGAAAAAAATGATTTTGAAGCCATTTTACACAGAGCCTATTATTTAATTATATCTGGTTAGAAAAAAACATTGCTCTTTCTGAATTTTTTTTCCGATTTAACTTCAGATTTCAACATAATTACTCAGTCAATGAGTACCGATCATCAAATATGGAGTCAGATTTTGAATATCAGCTTTTAATAAGCCTGCAGTGACTCATTAATTTTTCTTAATTGCGTGAATACTTATAATAAAGCAAATACGTGAACTCCAGTAACCAATCAGTGGCATCCTTCCAGAGAACCAATCAACGCATGGGATGCCAAAAAGGCCAGTGACTCACAGCAGCTGGTCTTTATGACACGTTGGAAACTTGCACCCTTTTACTTACAAGCCTTTCTCGTCCCAAGTCAGAGTCACTCAACACGTCATTATTTCACAGTGACTTTTGTTCAACTTTATCAAGATTATTGAGCGAAGTGGACTTCGTTTGTTTGGTTAACCAACCACCACAACAACAACAACAACGAACGAGTTTTCCTTTTCTGCTTGCCATTTTCTACACCATTTTAAAGCCGCAGCGGCTCAGCGCCATTAAATCCTTCCTCCTTCACAAACCACTGGAGAGACGACGAAGGAGTAATCATCGGCTGGACTTCCTTGACAACACGTCATTGCATTTTTTAATGTGAATGAGATTTCTCTTGTTCTGGTTTAAGCATCATCTTCCTAACCAGCACATTGAAAGGGAATAATCACCACAAGCCAATACAATACATGATTCAAGTTCGCTACGACATTGCACACGATTGTTCAGGCCACTGACAGGGCGTGAAGACCCGGAGAAGCAAAGTTGGCGCAGTATTGTGTTTTTTTAGATAATTTTTTTTATATTATTATATAGATAGACAATACAGATAAATAAAATAGAAAGAAAAAAATTGAAAAATATAGATAAGAAAGATTATGATATTGAATTGAAAACAAAAAAATAATAAGAAGAATATATATAGAAGAGAAGATCGGACAGCCAAAGTTAATTTTGAAAATCGAAGAGTGGTTTGCACCATGGGATGAAATCCTGCGTCCAGGTGGGGTCGGCAATGGGTGGGTCGTCATCATCAGGGAAAAAGCCTTTAGCTCCATAAGGAGCAACCCCCTCGACGCCGTAGCGTATTCATGCATAGATTCTGATCACTCATTTTTGATTGACTTGAGTTATTTGGCTGCTTACAGAATGCAACCACAATGCATTTCATCAAATGTATAAAGCTTAGATTTATTATGTCTGCATGTAGGATGCACCCAGTATCTGCTTGCAGCTTGTAAGCAAAGCCCACTAGTATATGCAATATACATATATACAATATATATATATATATATATATATATATATATATATATATATAATTTTTTTATTATGTAATTTTGAAAAGGCTCTTCTGGCTAAACAGTTGCATAAGCTTCCCCTATTAGGCATGAGCTGAGCAGAGCCACAATCCCATACTTCCCAGAAAAATTGCACTGCAGCCAATACAGGGAAGAGAATTTCATTCCCAATTTTAGAGTCCAGTCCATCCCGGAGAGAGGGAACATCCATGGACAACATGTCCTTTGGACCACTGTTGTAAATTGGGATTTTGCGACATTAATTTGTCTTAATATGAAGTCATGTTTTTATTATTCTAGTTCCACACCCCCCTGACAAGGTCAGAGATGGGGGACGTTAAAATGACCTTGACCGACAGACCGACCAGCCGATCATCCATCCATGTACTTTTGTGTGCACAATATTTCAAAAACCATTGAACATTTAGATTTCACATTGCAGATATCTATTCCTCATGACAATATCTCAACCTGATTAGATTACCACTGTGATTGGCTGAATTATTTTGTCATGGCAGCCATCTCGGTAACTTGGCTTGTGTACGCAACATTTCAAAAACCGTTCAACACTGAGTTTTCATATTATACAAATTTGTTCTGCATACCATCCAAAAGGTGGGGGGCCGAGAGTATCAGCTCCTTGGGATTTTACAATTCTCTACGGCTCATGGAGGAACTTATTCATATGCAATATGCAATTGATATAGGAGAACAACCCCACCAGACAGCGCAATAATTTGGCTTTACTCCAAACAGGTGACACAACCATAATATAAGCACTTTGTTCATGGCAGTTTAGCTTGAGTTTTTAAAATGGCTTTGAAAGATAAGAATAAGTGTATCCTGGAGGTCATAGTTGAGCGAGTTGATACGTTCTGCTGTTTATCGAGTTAAGGTTGGTGAATCTTTCAAGTTGAGAACATCCCAAGGAAGCATCGACCCACCAGAGCCAGGTGCTTTACGATGCAGCACTCCTCTCTGACGTCTCACCAAGCATGTGCAAATTGTTCAGTTTTCTGCACTTGAGGAAAGAAAACGTTTCCAACTGTAATTTTGTGTAATGTTGCAGCATGTAAAAACGCTGATATTTTTCAGCTTATTCTTCTCCTCAATGATAAATCTGGTTGAACATATAAACCGAAATCGAGCCACTTGGACCAAGTGGGAAATGGAAAGTGAGCCTGTTTATACCCAGCTCTTTGGGACTCGATTTACACACCGATGTGGTTGGCGAGTTGAATGTGTCCATCTATGTGCACAGTAAAATATATAATTTATTACACGTAGAAAATTTGTCATAATTTATCAAAATATTTTACGCTTGATTATTTTTTTGTGCCAAATGTCTGAAAATATGTAATGAAACAACAAACAATGAGCAAATTTCCTTGCTTGGCAGAGCCTTCTTTTGATGTAAATTAAATATATATATTTATGCATCTCCATCATTCGTTTTCCAAATCCAACCACCAGGAGATAATATTTCCTGACCTTCCAATCATTCAGGTCAGCGGGTTGTGCCGGCAGCTTACTGGAGCATTGAAATAAAAAGTTATAATTTCCTCAAGTCTCGTCTCTCTAGGTGCTGCCGATTGCTGCGAAGGACATTCAAAAACAGGGGGTGGCAATAAATAAATAAATAAATAAGATAAGATAACAAATTACATTTCGCTTGCAAACAGCTCTGGGGACGAGCTGTTCATGGCCAAATGAAACCCACAGGTACCACAACGGAGAATCACACTTTCACAGCTCCAGCCAAGACCACTGGCAATCGGGCACGCGCGAAGTGCGCTGGGGGGAGTGCATGCGTGCTTTCCCGCACCTAATGGGAAAACTCTCACCCTTTGCCTAATAATTTCTTCCTGGGACATCCTTTGCAATAATGAGTCTCCGCTGGACAGCGCACATTATATGTTCGTTTCTTGTTTTCCAAAAAGCGTTAGCTGCGAATCAAGGTACCATTTCTGTCGTTTTGCTGTGCACGTTATTGGAACGGTCTTAACACCCTCACCCCCTCCAACACCCCACCCATGTTTGCCCCTCCATTGCCATTCACAGCCCCCATCCTACTTTCCTTCCCATTCCCGCATCGCCTTCACTAATGTATTTCTTATTTCCTTGGGGAAAGTATAACACAGTGGTAATGTTGCACACTGCCATATGGTGCATCTTCCCTGCCATGAAGCTATAAAGCCACACAGCAACGAGAGAGTAAAGGGCAAGTAGAATCGTTAAAAAAACGTTAAATAACAAATGGATGATGTGCTGAAAAATTAGCCTTTCTGTTTAACTGTTTTGTTTATGAGGGGTGGGGGACTTGTTCCAAAAACTTTCAGCATGCAGAAGACAAACAAACAAAGGAATGTATATATATATATATATATATATATATATATATATATATATATATATATATATATATATATCTATATATATATCTATATATATATATATATATATATATATATATATATATATATATATATATATATATATATATCTATATATATATATATATATATATATATATATATATATATATATATATAGATATATATATATATATATATATATATATATATAGATATATATATATATATATATATATATATATACATATACATACACACACATGTTCAACCACAGAAGAATGCTGACATCAAGTACATAAATTATGCCAACACATCACCTCCAAACTCGATTTGTGCCCTGCTGACTAGTCAAGTTAGAGGATTCGATTTGGTTTTATTAAAAGAGCCTAATATTGTCACGAATAAACGATCAGCAGTTTGTTGTTCTGATTAGCCCACAACAAGGGCAAAATCTAGATAGACATCTCTGCTATGTCTATTTGTGATCATAGGCTTTCATTTCAGTCTGCAAAGGCTTGAGTACCATACAGATGTCTCCTAGTTTGGAGGTGATGTGTTGGTATAATTTATATACATGACGTTAGCATCACATCATAGAGTCAGTGTGCTTCTTTGGTTTAATTTAATATTCCTGGCTGCAAACCTCTTAACTGGTGAACAGCATGGCAGAGACAATGTGTTCGCGTAGCAGGTGACACTTGTTGCTGGCAGGTTGTGCAGCAAGCACTGTGATTGGACGATCTGTGCCCTGTTGCCTTGTTAAGTTAGGGGGTTCAATTATATATATATATATATATATATATATATATATATATATATATATATATATATATATATATATATATATATATATATATATATATATATATATATGTACTGTTGGACCCGCCATTCGAGGGAACAAAAATCAGCCCCGTGTATTCGTGTATTACAAAATGTAACCTGCTTTGACATTTGTGGCCCTGTGCTTCGCGAATTTGTGGTTTTTCGCAATTGAAAAAAACAAAATTTCCACGAACTACGCACATCTGTTTTGTTCTTGTGTACGGCAGCTTGGCTGCTGGGTAGCTGTCATTTCTTAGAAGCACAGCTGTGCCACTGATGCTATGCCCATCTACCATTCATCCATCCATCCATTTGGACCATACTCTGTGCAGAGCGTTGGTGCTGCCTAAGCACATTCCTTGGCTATTGGACACAATCCTGGACGGGTCGCCACTCCGACACAGAACTAGCATGCTGGCACTCATTTTGCCGACCTCGGAAGGATGACAGGCTGAGTCAACCTCACCCGGTGTTAATTCAGCAGTTAACAGGGCTCAAACTCAGGACCCTAATGTGCTAACCCAGCCACCCTAATTACTAAGCCAACACCAGGCTTACTGGGAACATAAATCAGCTCTAAAACACATCTTCCACAAGCCGCACGGTAAACGAGCTGCATGTACATACTGTAGTGTACTAGAATGCAAAAACATATCTTCCACGAGCCGTGCATATAACAGTTCCAAAACATATCTTCCACCAGGCATGTTATAAGCGAGCTGGATGTATGCACAGTACAGTACTATAGTAATGCATGGAAAAAACATCATATCTTCTACGAGTCATGGACATAAACACAGTTCCAAAACATATCTTCCATCAGCCATGTTATAACCGAACTGAATGGCTGATTCCACCATTCTGCTATGAGGACGCTTCACCGCATCTATTACAAGCTGCCAAAGATGCTTCCCTCCCTCCCTCCTTCAAGTTACACAGTTAAAATATTTCACCACATCTACCCCCAAGCCCCAGCTGAGTACATCTGGTAAAACGTTCCACCCGCCAACATCCCCCACAAACAATGGGCAGATTACTCACCCCTCCTGCAGTTACCCACAATTCCCACAGCATGTTTGCAGTCTGTCCTGGGTCTCAATCATTCTTCTCGTCCCTCTATCTTGACCGGTGTTTTGTCTCTCGTTTAATTTCTCTGCTCATTAATCAAACATGGCTTCCAAGCACAAGAGCAGTGCTGGAGAGGCAGAAGAAAGTGATGAGTCTGAGTGTGGCACCATCGGTGTTATTTCTTGCATTAAGTGCATTTAATTTTCGTTATTTTTTTGTTTTTCTTGAAGGAAATAAATGTTGTTTTGATTGATTGATCGATTGATTATACCATGGGCTTTTATTTCTTTATTTCTCCGCATTGTATTAGTGTCCGTCTATTTTTTTTTTTTGGGGGGGGGGATTATGCATTTTCGAAATCCTGTGCTTTCTTTCAATAAATCTGTTATTCCATAAGAACACTTGTCGTTTGGTGACCCGTCATTGCAAACCTCGAATGCGAGAAACTGTTTCGGCTCAGCTTTGGTAAATCCCTGGGGGGAGGTTAAAAGGGTAACGTTCACTTTCAAGAGACCAGTGGAATTAGCATTTCTGACGAGGGCACATAAGGGACCATTCCGCTTGGGTTCCTCGTGTGATTTGGCCTATCCTCGGGAGTTAATGAATTCCCAGTGCTGCAGTTTGGTGTTAGCGGGATGATCAATGTGACAACATATTATAGTTTTCTTTCAGATAATAATTCATGTATTTTATTTTATTACGCCTGCCACCTAAGGTGAATGGAGGTTATGTTATCACGCCTGTCTGTTTGTTTGTCCGTCTGTTTGAGCAGGGTATCTCAAAAAGTTATGGACAGATTCGGGCAAAATTTGCTGGACAGGACGTTAGGTGTGTTACAAGGACAAATTTATTAGATTTTTGGTGAAGATCTGGATACAGATACTCGAATTTTTCAAGTGGTTTTTCACCATAGAGAGAGAGAGAGAGAGAGAGAGAGAGAGAGAGAGAGAGAGAGAGAGAGAGAGAGAGAGAGAGAGAGAGAGAGAGAGAGAGAGAGAGAGAGAGAGAGAGAGAGAGAGAGAGAGAGAGAGAGAGAGAGAGAGCCTAAAATGATATATATCACCATATCTAAAAAAAAGTTATGCATGCATTTGGATGAAACTTTTGGACAAGTTGGTTGTATGACAAGGCCAAATTGATTTGATTATGGTGAAGATCTGGATGTAGATCCGACTGATCAGTGAGGTACAAACATAAACTGTTCAGCCGAGCAGAGGTATGTGCTCCACTGAGTGCCGTTGTAGTTATGACTTGTAATACCTAGTCGGGCAGCCATTGAAGTCCATGAGTGGTGGGAAATTTTCGAAAAAAATGAACATTTTTGGACCTCAACTGTTTGAAAGGGTACAGTCTCTGGTATCTTGTAAGGCCTTCTAGGTTTTAGGCAATCTTGTGAAACCCTTTCAAAATGTTGTCTCTATGATAACACTGAACAACAAAATTTTTTTACTGGAGATGTGTAAAGTAATTTAGACTAATTTGGGTACGCTGATTTCAAAAATCATAACCGTTTTGCTGTATCACGTCAGGATTTTCAGTAACAGAAATATTCCCATTGCCTAGAAGTCAGGATTTCAATGAAATTTACAAAAATTCATTTATTCATTTATTTCATCATGAATGCTTCAAAATTATAGAAATTACAGAAAAACTCCACTAGAATGTAATTAAAAATGCTTTAGGCATTTGGCTTTGCGTTTGTGCTGCTCTGTGTCAGTTTCACGATGCAGGAACCAGCAGAAATCGCCCATCATGTTCGGGTTGTGCCGCCCTTGGTAACGCGTCTCCATGAGTGAAATCTCTTGGTGGAATCGCTCGCCGTGCTCGTCCGAGACTGCTCCCAAGTTGTCAGGGAAGAAGTTCAGGTGCTGGTGTAGGAAATGGATTTTCAGGGACATCCTGGAGCCAAGTTTCCTGAAGGACTCCAGCAGCTGCTGCACTATTTCTTCATAGTTGTCCGCGCGCTCGTTCCCCAAGAAGTTGTCCGTCACAGCTTTGAAGCTCCTCCACGCTGCCAGCTCTTTGGGGTTTAGAGTTGTCGGAAAAGTTTCGTCCTTCATAATCTGTCGGATTTGCGGTCCAACAAAGACACCAGCCTTGATCTTGGCCTCCGACAAGGTGTTGCCAAACTTTTCCTTGAGGTATAAAAACCCACGCCCATTCAGATCCATTGCCCGTACAAAACTTTTCATCAAGCCGAGCTTTATGTGGAGTGGTGGAAGGAAAACCTTGGCTGGGTCGACAAGGGCGACATGCTTCACGTTGTGTCGACCAGGTACATGCTCTTTTCGCTCTTCCCAATCTTTCTTCGTCCAGTGATTCTTGTCGTCTCTGCTATCCCAGAGACAAAGGAAGCACATGTATTTCGTGTAGCCTGACTGCAGCCCTAACAACAGCGCCACCACTTTCAAGTCTCCGCAGATGTGCCAGTTGAAGTCATTGTACTTGATGGAATCAAGCAGCTGCCGCATAGTCTCATAGGTCTCTGTCATGCCGAACGCGTGAGCCAGTGGGACTGATGGTTTCTCGTTGCCATTGTGGAGCAAAACAGCCTTCAAGCTGTTCTTCCCCGAGTCGATGAAGAGGCGCCAGTCTGCAGGATCGTGATCACACCCAAGTTCTTTCAACAGACCGTTGATGTCACTGCAGAATGTCATCGTGTCTTCCATCTCAAAGAACTCAGCCATGTCTCTGTGACGTGCTCTGAACAAGGATATCTTGGTGTTAGGTTCAAGTAGATTCCACTGCTGCAGCCTTGATCCAAGCAGCTCTGCCTTCGCCTTTGACAGCGAGAGATCTCTTACAAGATCATTTAAGTCTCCCTGGTTCAGAAGGTGTGATTCTTGAGTGTCGGGTTCAAAAGGTTCATCATCACCATCCTCTTCACCACTGCTTACAGCTATGTTCTGATCAGCTGGAGGTGTTGGAACGGGGTTCTCGTCATCATGAGGCACAGGTTTACGAGCAGAGACGCAGTCAGCGTACTTGATGTGACCTTTATTCTTCTTGTTGAAGCCAGCGATGCTTGTGCAGCAGAAATAACAATCATCATGATGATTCTGCGGCTCACGCCATATCATGGGCACCGCAAATGGCATGCTCGCGCGCTTGCCCACCAACCACTGAGTCAAGGTTGTGTGACAGCTTGTGCAGCAGATGTGTGGTGCCCAGCTCTGTTCTTGGTCCCCCACCTTACACCCGAAGTAGTGAAAGTAGGTGGCCTTCATTTTCACTGCTGTAGATATACTTCGCTGTTGATCTTTTTTGGTATACCGACCACAGACATAACAAAAGTTGTCAGGATGATTGGTACAGGAACGCCTACTCATCTTTATCTGAAAGAAAGAAATATAACACAAGTTATCAACAATTGTACGAAATAGACATGTTAAAGACATATGTAAATTTCATTGAAATCCTGACTTCTAGGCAATGGGAATATTTCTGTTCCTGAAAATCCTGACGTGATACAGCAAAACGGTTATGATTTTTGAAATCAGCGTACCCAAATTAGTCTTAATCACTTTACACATCTCCAGTAAAAAAAAAATTTTGAAATTTGTTGTTCAGTGTAATCAACCGTGTAAGGGGGTGGTAATGAAAACACTGTAATTGTCGTATGTCAGCTATGTTTTGACTGATTTTGATGATCTTGGTATGGATTCCAATAGCCTTTAGGATGCCCAATCGTTTGGTTGCTTTCATGACCTTCAGAGGTCAAAGTCAAGGCTATTTTAAGCTCTTTTTGGAACAAATTGAACATGCCATATACATAATTACCAAAATGTGTATCTATGGTGAATCTTTACAAAATCACATGGAAGTATTTTGAAATTACACTAAAAATGAACAAACATTGTCAATGGATATCTACTGAATAAGCACTGTTGCAATTGAGGACATATGATAGTTACTTAAGGAAATTTCTTAGCAAATAAATCATAAACCGAATCGAAGTAAATATAGAATTAGGCAAGTATTAGGCTAGTTATCAGTATTAGGCTAGTTTTTAATTGAAAAATGCCTGTGTCTATGTTCCAATTCATAAGGAATGTAAAATCCAACACCCTTTTCTTATAGGGATCCTTGAATGCAAAAATTATAATTTTCTTGAAGTCTTCTTGCTGTCATTTATGTATCAGAAATATATGACAGATTAATATGATGACACGTAATACCACCCCATCTTCCTGTTGTTAAATCAGTTTGTATTCTTCGACTTTGTATAATTATCCAATTTCCTTCCTTCTTTGCATATAAACTATTGCTTCACCATCATATAATTTCCTATTCCCTAAATTGTGTATTTGTTGTTTGCTAATTGTGCTTCCACATATCTCCTGATTCTTACCAAGAGGATAATATTCTTCTTCACGAGACTGATAAAAATTGTGTAGGTCTTCTAGGTTGAATTAAAAAGACCATTTCTATCCTAAATCGCACATATTATACCTCCATTTCTCTATTCTCATATTAACTATACTTCCTTCTTTATAAAATTCAATACTAAGCAGATAATTGAATTTAATAAGAAAAGGTGTATGATTTGTTAAACGAGGTGTTGTGGTTGTAAATTCTACTTGTTTCACAAAACGTGCCATTTTATTTAAGCATATATATATATATATATATATATATATATATATATATATATATATTGTGATAAATCAATTAATCTCACCAAGTCATTCGCGTCAATCGGGCTTGGATAATTTATTAATTTATATGCATTTTTCATATTAATATTTTTTGCTATACTATATTTCTGTCGTTCAGCCTGTGCCTTTATCTAATATTTTGATAAATCAATATCCAGTTCTTGGGATACACCAAAAATAGAACCATCTTTTCCAACATAAGTCATTTGTATTAGATTAAAAATAATGTCATAAAAAAATTAATTTTTGTTGAGTTGAAATAACACACATAGACATAATTGACCACAACACTTGGAATTTAATTATTGGACTTGAAATGTTTGATAAACACCATTCTGTAAGAATTTTATTTCTTCAACAGGTGGTGGAAGACCATAACTATCAAAGCAACATTTGTCTTGACCATTAAAAATACAAACCCAATGAGAACCGTTCCCATTATTATCTTCTAAATTAATAATAATATTCGTTGTATGTTTAGACACGTTTGTTAATTCATCTCTCAAACAAATAACCACATTATGAATTTTTAATTTCTTACAATATTTGATAAGCTCTAAATTTGATGTATTCTTTCCAAATCCTTTAAACCACTCATGAATGCTCATTTATTTATTAGAAAGATATCATCCATTACCCCTTTTAGTTAATTTTACACCTGCTTGTGCCTTAGAAGAAAGCATATCTCCAACTAACAATCTCGCTTTATCAGGCAGACTTTCAAGTTTTTCAGCAAAATCTACAATTACACCACTTCCACTAATTTGTTTCTCCAACTCTTTGTTATGTCTTTCCAACTCTTTTTGAGCCCGGAGTTGAGCCTTTCTTTTGTTGGCAGTTTTCACCGCTGCTGAAATACCACCCGCCAATGCTCCAGCTGCACTTAAACCAGCAAATAAAGGAATTAGAAATGGGAGAAATCCTCCACTTGTCTCTGTTATTGAATATTTCTTCAACATTGGTTTTGACATTTTAATTTTAAGTGAGCCAGTATCATTCAAGATTTTCACCTGTTCTCTTGTGAGCAAAACATCAATTCTTACTGCTCCTTTTCTCTGAATTGTATTAATGTTAATCATACAAGGCTTTTAATTTTGAATACAAGATGATAGTTTATGAAGATTGATTTCATTAACATATACCTCAGTTGGCACTTTACTACTCATTTATTTATCAAAAAAAATTATGTGAGACTAATCATAACACCATTATCTGTATTAATATGTAATTCTGTTTCTTCCCAAAGCAAACAATATGTATAAACTTATTCACTCTCTCCTTTTTCAATGTATAGGGAAGTATCCACTCAATTATACTTTATAGTTTCCTTTTGAGCACTCAGGTCAATCGCATAGATTGTATACAGACTTTTAAATGCTGTCATATCCAAAATGGGTTCTTTATTTCAATTGCTTTCACCCACCTTTTGGTAAGACTTGTATGTTTCAGCATAATCATTTTTTCCCCAATTAATTTCCAATCTATCTCGTGGATAAAACGTTCCATCTGGAGAAATGCAAAGTTGTTTCACCTTAGCATTATCACTCAACATAATATTCTTCTCAGTAGCAGTATCACCATCTGTTTTTTTGAAAATGAGCCACAGATATCGTGGCTCTCCTTCCAGAACACCCAAATTCCACGTGTAAGTGGTTTGGTTCAGTTTAAGGTGTTGGCATCTTCTTTTAAGGTATGATACATTGAGTGGTTTCTTTGAGTTAAGTCTTCTATTCAACATCTCTTCTGTTTTAAGATTAGGAGTATATTCACTAATATACCAACTAATTTCATCAATTAGAAATTTATTCTGAGCAGCAAAAGCATTACCAACACCAAAAAGCAATCTATTTTCATTATCATTCCTTTGCAGTTGAAATCTAATTTTAAGACCATACAGAACTTTATCATGATCACAAAATCTAAATATACCTTTAAGAGGAACTACCACAGTAAAACTTTTACTTGTTTTTGTATCATCATTATCCATTCCTTTCCTTTGACTATATCCAGGGTCTGTGTTTGTTCCCGTTGCCAATGAAAATATTGTATTTGTTTTTATTCCATCATTATAAGCACCATCAATCAAATCACAGTGAATTAATACCGAATTTATGCCTGAGGATATTTGACTGACATTATCACTGTAAAACGTCCCATTAGTTTCAATCTTTTTTGAGGAGAAACCCAATAACTCTCTAAATCAATTATCAATTGTGAAATCAACCTATTTTTAAGTTTAATCGTTGATTTTGAAGTACGTGTTTGAATATCTATAACAATATTTTTGGTTCATCACCTTGGTCTTTCATAAGACGAGCAATTTTGGAAGATATTTGAGAAATCTCATATGCTCCGGGTGAAACTGTTCTCCTTTTGTGTTCACTTCCCGGATAATAACTAAACTTGTCATTTTTCTCGGTGATATTAAATAAGGTATTATAAGTTTCCATGGACAATAAAGATGCCTCATATTCTTTTGTTGCATCAAGTTGAGGTGGGTATGGGAATGAAGATGTGTGGTCACTTGTTGTGAAATTACAACGAAGGATTGTGCTTCTCATCTTATTTAATATGGGATAAAATGTCTTTGTATTGACATTTATTAATTATTTTCATGTTCATCAACTGGTCTAAAATGGCTGATGCTTCATTAAAACAATTGTTATTTCCAGCCTTCTTACTACCTAACAGCAATACAGTCGATTAACTAATTGTGATGGGTCAATTGGAAGAAAACTAACACCTGAACCAAGGAAACTTAAAGCCTGAATAATGCCTTTCTCCTTCTCATTCTTCCTACTTTTACCAGATAGACTAACCCTATAATTAAGAGAGTCCAGCAGATCAATATACACTCAAGCCTGGTGTTGGCTCAGTGGTTAGGGTGGTGGCTTGGGATCCTAGGGTCCTGAGTTTGAGACCCCTTGGTCACTGAATTAATACTAGAGAGTTGACTCGGCCTGTCATCCTTCCGAGGTCGGCGAAATGAGTACCAGTTCCAGTGTGTGTACTGGTAGAGGGGCACTGCATCAGCGACACAGTCGTGCTTCAAGAAATGATAGCTACCCCAGCAGCTAAGCTGCCTTATGACCACCGCCACCAATATACACTCTATCATCCTTATTTTTCATATCCAATGGTTTATCAAAATACTTTGATTCATCCCTTACAGTTGAACCTTGTTTTCCATCTTTTGTTAGATGAAACATTAATATCTCAGAGTTAGTTTATCAGGGGGGTTGAGAAGAACTCAAGAACCTTAATTCATCATTAAATATCAATCACTTTTCTTGAACAAGATCGAAATATTGCTGGTTATTCTGTTGGAATGGGTCCTACTTTGGTTTTTGAATCCGCTGAATATTCATTTTTTTGAAGAGCCTTCACAATATAATCAGGGGGTTGATTAATCTCTTCCGGTTGTTGAAATAATCCATCATCATATTCTAATTCTCCTATATGCTCTAATTCTTTCTCTGTCATTCGACTGAAATCTTTCAACATTTGAAGTTTTTTTTAGGAGTATATTCTATTGTGGGAACTGTGGAAGCATCTATAATTTTTTCTTGGGAAGTTTTTAAAAGTGGTTTAAAATTTCTCTCGTTTTCTCTCAAATGCTTCTTCACCCGTTAGTTTCTGTCTACGTTTCTTCTATATGTCTTCCTGTTGTTTTACAACTTTTGAAACCAACTCTTGATGCTCCTTAAATCTTCTCGCTCTTTCTTTCGCATCCATTTATTTATTGGAAAATATCATTCACTGAATTATAAAGGTCAACAGGGAAATTTTCCTTTTTTCATCATTAAAGTAGATGTGTTCAAATAAATCCTTTTCTTTAAATATTTCATCAAATTCTTTATTAACATTAATACGAGTTATAATTTCTTCTTCACTAATACTTGTGTCTCTGCTTTTCATATGTTTGCGTTGAGTTTCTTCATCAACATCAAAACTGAATGATAAAATCTAAACCCCATTACCACTCAGATGTTTAATAATTTGTCTCATTCCTTCTGGATTAGTTTCCAATATCCAAAGACCACCAGAGTTTAGTTTCTTTAACTCGCTCTTACAATGTGAATATTTTGTTGAACCAAGAGAAACCTCCTCAAATATTTGGCCTTCATTCCTCAATCGCATATGTTCCTCAACTGAAATATAGTAATAATCTTCACCTTCTACTTCTCCAGGTCTTATTGTTGTTGATACAATACGAACTACATGGTGCTTTTGAAGCAAATTTACAATATTCTCATTTGTACTATAAAAGAACCTTGATTTATGAAAGTTTTTTTCCAGAAGCAGATTTACCCACAAGATTTATAATAATAGTTGTCATTTATATCTGAAAATATATGCCTTAATATCTCATCTTGTTTCACAATATATTTATATTTTTCAGTCGTGTGCTTCATATAATCTCCAAATTCCTTTTTACTCCATAATGTAGAACAATTGTCTCCCCAAAAATTGTTTATATCTATTGAATTTAACTTGAATAAAATAAAAGTAGTAGCATTGTTTCTTATTGAGCAACGAGGGAGTTGAAAGTATGATTGACTAAGATAAATACAATTACAAGAAGAATGTCTCCCTCGTGTAGTAGCTATCCATTACCATTTGGTTTCTCTCATTAACACAATCAAAGATAAGGAGGTTCTTTTTTGATTTATCCAAATCTTGGGGAGAAGGTATATCATTCGTATTATCACGAACAATACAAGTTATCAGCTTTGATTTCTTTTTATATATCTGTGTATCACAAAATTGTTGTATTACATCTTTAATGTTGTAATCACTTAGTTTGTTTTCAAGTTTAAATAATCCGATGATATCTTCTTTTTGAAGACCAGCATTAAAACCTTGTGAGAGTAGTTGATACTCAGGTTGAAAACTCGACTTTGTGAAAATTATTAAATTATCATAATCTAAAAAGTTGGGAGTAAGGAGCATCTTTAAAAGTAAGCAGGTTTTTCCACATCTGCTTGAACCAACTATGAGACATCTTAATGAATTTGGAAGATTCTTATGGTTGTTAAATTTTATCTTATTTTCCCAAATGGGTAAAAAATCATTCATTTATATATTTGGAAAACAAGTTATTTAGTTTTTTGTTGGATTTTTTAGAAACTCTATGTTTTATCCTAAATTCAGGTTTAATTTCAAGACAATCCAGAATTTTATTTATACAATATCTTGTGTTGATACTTCCCTGAAAATGATCATCGTTAATAATATAAATCATCAATCCGCAAAACATGGTCGTCATTTGTTCAGTCTCTTCTCTTGTAAGAAAAGGTGTATTATCACCCTCATACTTTACATTCCTGGTGTTGCCTCATTTATGCCTGGTGTTGGCGCAGTGGTTAGGGCGGTGGCTTGGGATCCAAAAGGTCCTGAGTTCAAGCCCCGTTGGGCCACGGAATTTATACACCAGGGGGTTGACTCAGCCTGTCATCCTTCCGAGGTCTGCGAAATGAGTACCAGTGTACTGGGCCGGTGTATACCCCGGTTAAAATAGGTGTACCATATCCCTGTGTCGTAAGAGGTGACCAGGGTTGCGTCAGGAAGGGCATCCGGCGTAAAACATGTGCCAAATCATGATGCGGATCATACGGATGATCCGCTGTGGCGACCCCGAAAGGGAGCAGCCAAAAGAAGAAGAAGAAGAAGACTTTACATTCATTTCTCAAATCAATCTTGTGAAGTATTTCATTTTTGGTGTAAATCTCAAAGAATTATATTCCTTTTGACATTTTTTATTTCCATTAATTAGAAGATAATCACAAAATATACATTGTTTATAGGCTTTTTGACTTTGTGTTTAATCCCCGTCTTTCACACGCAGGACAATTCTCAAATTTGTCATGTAGAGAATCAGGTAATTCAAGAGGCTCAAAATCTAGTAAACTATTCATATTTATAAAGTAAAACTTAACTTCAAATAAAATTCAGCTTCGGTAACATCTTCGATACTTTCATTGGTGCTTTCACAATCATCTATAAAACTACTTTCACAACTATCATTTGAACACAAACTCTCGGTATCATAACTGTCTGCTGTTCGAACAGAGATACTATCATCACTCTCATAATCTTCAAAAATCTTCAGTTGAATAATGACTCATATTTAATAAGTAGAAAAAAACGTTACCATCTATATCTATATACTTTTTTTCATTAACAGATTCAACTACTACATTTTTTATATTAAAGGTAATTTTAAAATGGTCCTCAACTGCTATTGAATGAAATGTCATTTCACCTGATGTATTAACATTCTTTAGTTCATTAGGATTTACATCTTTAAGGTTGTTGAAAAAATACAAATTTCTCCTTGCATATTACAGATGGTCTTATCTTTTCTTTCTAAAGCTTCATCCATAAGGTTTTTCTTTTTTGATACTTTTTCTTGTTTCATTGCTTTTTCTAGTTTTGAATATATTGCCAGAAGGAGAGGATAAACTTCTGTAAGATCTACTTTAATTTATGTTCTTCCCGATATACTAAAAGCCCTTCCACTGAAGGAAATTGAAGAACTCATATGATTCACCATAATTGTTTTTATCAAATCGTTGATACATGTATCTTTTTTTCAATTTTACATCCCCGACATATTTCTCAGTATCTTTTACAAATGAAGAGATTGATTGAAACTTGTCTTTTGTGTCTTGCTACATTGTATTTATAAAGTGAAAAAAGTTGGAGGATAAAATGGTTTTAAACACAGATTCACCTATAAATTAAACGGAATTTTCATCAAGAAAATTTTATTTTAAGAAAAGTTTTGTTATATAAATATGGTGAATACAACATACTGTGATGTTTGTAATCATGAATATAAATGTTACAAAAAAAACACCTTCAAACCAACAAACACACATTCAATCTTTTCAGACAATATCTCCACTTGACCAAGAAACAAAACATTGTGATAGATGTGATAATGATATTCTTTTTAAAAAATGAAAATAAACACCTTCAAAAACACAAGGTGCACAAACACAAGAACAATGAAGAAAGGAAAGGTGCCACTAAATTCTCCATTGAAAACACTAATGGGGCATTTAAAGGACATATAAAAATAAGATTGTTTCGCTTTCAAGACCCTGGACCATCTTCAATCATGGAAGCTGTTGATGTGGTTAAACAAAGTATTGAAACTATAATTAAAAACACATTAATCGCCTGGTGTTGGCGCAGTGGTTAGGGCAGCGGCTTGGGATCCAAAAGGTCCTGAGTTCAAGCCCTGTTGAGCCACTGAATTAATACACCAGGGGGTTGACTCAGCCTGTCATCCTTCCGAGGTTGGCGAAATGAGTACCAGTATACTGGGCCGGTGTATACCCCGGTTAAAATAGGTGTACCATATCCCTGTGTCGTCAGAGGCGACCAGGGTTGCGTCAGGAAGGGCATCCGGCGTAAAACATGTGCCAAATCACTATGCTGATCATACGGATGATCCGCTGTGGTGACCCCTAACGGGAGCAACTGAAAGAAGAAGAAGAAGAATTAAAAACACATTAAGTGAAATGAAAACTTTTAAGTTTTATGTGGGAGTAAAATTGAATATGGTAAGACAAGGTGATGAAACTACTCCCTATATAAGGACAAACCCTCACTTTATCTCATTATTTCAAGATTTTTTAAGATGTCATCTTTATGATTAACTCCAGAGACAAGAACAAGATGTTGATAACACTGTAGTAGGTAGTGGAATTTCTATTACAAAAATAATATTTTTAGATATACACATCTTAAAATCTGATCCTCTTCAAGCTTCTTCTTATATTGATTTACCAAGAGATAAAACTTAAGAAAGCGGTTGTTAATATTCAAAACAAAGACTATAAATGTTTTCTATGGTCTGTTCTTGCTCACTTACCTCCTCCACAATGGAAACCTGAAAGGGTTGAACATTATAAGAAATACGAGAATACATTAAATGTTAAAGATCTAAAGTTTCCAATGTCATTGAGAGATATTCCTAAATTTGAGAAAATGAATAATCTATCTGTGAATGTATATGGATAAACGGATACAAACAAAGTTCAGATATTAAAAATTTCAAACAACTATAAAAATGATGAAACACATATTGACCTTCTCGACTTTACCTCAAAGGAAAAATCACATTATGCTTCCATCAAAAAATTACCAAGATTAACCAAATCACAACTATATGAGAGAAAATGTAAAACGTATCTTTGTAAGAGATGTCTCAACTCCTTTCACACAAAAGAACGATTAAACCAACATTCAAAATATTGTAGTAATCATAAATCAACCGTAATCAATTTACCAAAAGCAGGTTCAAACATATCATTCAAAGATTTTAACAAATCTATAAAACATCCGTTTGTGATATATGCTGATTTTGAAAGTATCCTTGAAAAGATAGATACTGTTTCTCCTAATCCAAAAGAATCACACACAAATAAATATCAAAAACATACTCCTTGTGGTTTCTGTTATTATATCAAATCATCTGTTGGTGATGAATACAAGTTAGAACTTTATAGAGGAGAAGATGCCTCAGAGGAGTTTGTAAGACGATTGGAAAAAGACTGTATAAGACTATGAGAAATAATAGTTAAAACCTATAAACCAATGTCATTACCAAAGGGAGAGAAAAAGGAATTTAGAAAGAACAATATCTGTCATATTTGTGAGGAGAAAATTGAGGGAGATATCAAAGTTAGGGATCATTGTCATCTTACTGGAAAATATAGAGGTCCAGCTCATTCCCATTGTAATCTTAATTACAAGCCCCCAAACTTTATTCCTGTCTTTCTTCACAACAACGCTCACAATGACGCACTTCTACAGTATTTATAAATGAACTTTCAAAGACATCTGGAGATATTTCTGCCATTCCGAACACACATCAAAAATACATCTCATTCACAAAAACAATTCATACATCCCCCATAACCCATATCAGATTTCTTGACACATACAAGTTTATGGCAAGTCCATTATCTAACTTAGCATCAAATATTAAAAACTTAATGAATCTTAAATCACATTTCTCAAATCAAGAAGAGATTGATCTCTTATTACAAAAGGGAATATTGTTGTGGGGCTGAGTTTCGATGGCGATAAACGACCACTAGGTGGAGCAGTGGAGTCATCTCCCACCGAACACCCGGAATTTAGGTCGTGACTCCGACAACTCCGAAAGGTCACAGGTCACTGAGAGGACCGTGGTCGCCAATATTTCGACAGCGTGAGGTAGGGTTCACTTGTCTAACTCCAATTTACCTTAGTACTCACGCCGTCCAAATACTGGAAAAACCACACCCTCGGCCGACTTTGTCCGAATCGAGTCGCTATCACCGACTCGGATCCGGCGTAACTGAGCGGAATTACCAAAGCCGCGCCAGACCAAATGAACAACTTACCAGCCTGAACGGCCTGACTAATTCTCAATACGCACCATGCCAAACCAATAAAGAAAACACAAAAACGAGCTGATACATTTAACAAGTAGGGTATTTATTTACAATAGTGTGGGAGGGGAACACGTAAAGGGCAGAGTTATCCGACGATAAGAAATGCAGTATGTACAAGGCAAAAAGCACTAAACAGTTCTACTTAAAGACGGGCCAACACACACACACACACACACACACACACACACACACACACACACACACACACACACACACACACACACACACACACACGGACCCCAATGGTCTTTATTGAAGGCCTCCAGCTCGAGGACAGGTGAGCGAGAGACCAGAGCCTGCGCTTGGACCTGTCCACATCATGTGATCTTCGGCAATCCGGCTGGACGGGACTTGAACCCGCAACACGACGCCACTCCAAGCACCGGGAAGCGCGCTCTCCAACCGGCCCCACACCAATCGACCATGGCCAAGGGGAAGATCAGAGGCGATGATCCAGCTCGGTGGGACTCGAGCCCGCAACACGATGATGATGACCACCACGACTCCAAGACGACAACCAGGTGACAACCAAGATGACCAACCAACCAACCAACCAACCTAGCTCCCAGCCTGGCATTCCTTTATATTTTCTCCTTGTCCGGGATCAGAAAATCGCCCTCTGAGGTGGCCTCCACCCTCATTGGCCGGCGTGTCGTGAGAAAATCGCCTCTGAGGCGGCCTCCACCCTCATTGGCCGGCGTGTCGTGAGAAAATCGCCTTCTGTGGCCATCTCAACTCTCATTGGCCGGCGTGTCGTGGGAAAGTCGAACTCTGTGGTGTGATTGGATAAGGGGCATGTCCCTGCCTTCCTGGGCGGAGTCTCAATCTGCATTGGCCGGCATGTCGTGGGAAAGTCGAACTCTGTGGTGTGATTGGACAAGGGGCACGCCCCTGCCTTTCTGGGTGGAGTCTCGATCTGAGTCGATGGAAATCTCCACCCACATACGTGGTCGAATGCACGTAGGCAACAATGGCGTCTGTGTGAGGAAGCGAGGTGAAGGTGAGGGTGATGCTGCTGTTGTATTTATAGTTGTTTTAAAATAAAAGAAAACCCTGACTATCAAAATAACTTCGCAGCGCATGTACATTCAATTACCCATTAAACAAGGGATGGGGAGCTATCTCTCCACATTTACTTATCGAAATAACTGAGCTATAGGACCTGTATGTTGAGTGCTCATGGCTTCCAGATTCACAACAATATATCCGTATGACTACATGGATTAATTTGAGAAGTTTAATGAAACACAACTTACTTCAAGGGAAAGTTTCTACAGCAAGTTGAATAAAACTCATATTTCCGATAGAGATTATACACAAGCTAAAAAGGTTTTTGAAAAGTTTAATATAAAGAATCTTGGAGAATATCATGATTTGTACCTTAAAACTGATGTATTGTTATTGGCTGATGTGTTTGAAACTTTTTGAACAGTCTGTCATAATAAAAATTCTTATGCATTAGACCCCGCTCTCTATTACACAGCCCCGGGTTTGGCTTGGAGTGCTATGTTAAAAATGACAAAACAAAATTTGGAATTAATCAGTGATATAGATATGCTTTTAATGATAGAGAAGGCTAAAAGAGGAGGAATATCTCAAGTATGTTCCAAAAGATATGCTGAAGCAAATAACAAATATCTTCCTGATTATAATAAGAATGAGGACAACTCTTACCTGATGTATTATGATGCTAACAACTTGTATGGGTGGGCTATGTCTCAATCTTTACCTTATGGAAAACCTAAATGGGTTAAAGAAAAACAGCATGAAAAAGTTTTACAAGACATTGTTGTCTCCTCTCAAAAAGAATAGGATGAAGCTGAAGTTGGATATTATTTTGAGGTTGATTTAAAATATCCAGAAGAACTTCATAACAAACATAAAGACCTACCTTATGCCCCTGATAAAGAAAGTCCAATAAAAGAATGGTTAAGTGATTACCAAGTCATTTAATATAAAAGGTAAATCTACAGAAAAACTACTGACTACATTAAATGATAAAGAAAGTTATGTTTTACAGCAAAGGAACTTGAGACAATATTTATCTGCTGGGTTGAGAGTGAGGAAAATTCATAGGATTTTGAAATTTAAACAAAGTCATTGGTTAAAGAAGTATATTGATTTTAATACAAAAGGAGAACAGAAGCAAAAACAGATTTTGAGGACTTTTATAAATTAATTAATCATGCTGTATTTGGAAAGACTATTGAAATGTTAGGAATCGACAAAACATAAGATTTGCGACAACTTGGAAACAGGCTTCAAAGTTAATTAATAGACCAAGTTTTGAGCGAGCGGAGGTGTTTTCAGAGAACTTTTGTGCTATTCATTTGAAAAAAAAGAGTATTGAAATGGATAAACGTATTTATATAGGAACATCAATTCTTGACTTGTCAAAGTTGTTAATGTATGACTATTACTATAATAATTTAAAATTAAAGTATAAGGATAATGTGTCATTGTTATATATGGATACAGATAGTTTTATATCAGAAATTAAGACAAGTGATGTATATGAGGATATGATTGATAATATTGATATATATGATACAAGTAACTATAAGTCAGTTGATGTGTTGTTTTCGTCAAAGAATAAAAAGGTTATTGGTAAGTTTCAAGATGAATTGGGTGGGAAGGTCATGAGTGAATTTATAGGATTGAGATCAAAGTCTTATGCTTTCACGTATATTGATAATAATAACATTGAAGGTGTGATAAGAAGATAAAGGAAATAAAGAAAAATATAATCAAGGAAACAATAAACTTTAAACATTATTACAACTGTTTAACCTTAAAGAAGGAAGAGTACAGAAAAATGAATACAATAAGAAGTTATAAACATCAATAATATACAGAAGAGATAAATAATAAAGCATTCGGAGCTTTTGATGATAAAAGATATATTTTAGAGAATGGAATCAATCATCTCCCTTATGGTTATAAGTATAAGTGTTAAGATATTGGGTTGGGAATTTTAACAGGCTACCGCCGTCTTTTTACTGACTTAGAAATGATAGAACCAAGCAATAATCAAACCAAAGAGTGGAGATGTAATCAGCCTTGGTATTTAAATTGGAAACATAAAGAATGTGAGAAATATGAAATAAGTCTTATTGAAGAAATAACCGGGGTAAAAGTAGATAAAACAAACAAGCGGATAAATTTAATTACAAATAAGTTGGAGGATGTAAAGAAAAAATGAATATCCTTGAATGGACTGAAAACTTTGATGGTTATCAATTAAACAATGGAAAAACAATTTACTACAATCTCAAAATGATATGTGGATCAGGAGGTGGTCAAATCAGAGCATTGAGAAAAGTTTATCATTTCATTTATGCTCAACAAAGACACTTAAACCAAGAACCAAGTTCCAAGTTATTCTTTGTGAATATACTCGATGGAAATGAATGTTATAAGAAAATTAAGTTATCCCTAAAGTAGAACCTGGACAAATATTCGTTGGTTCGCTCTTAGAGTATAATGAAAATATGAAAGGGAAGAAGTGCTTTAATCAGTAAGTCTCAATCTTTCATAGTCTCAATTTTACATTTGCTTGTATGGGAGGGAAGAGGATAGGTGGGGAGAAAATGAGTCTCCTATTTTGAGCTTTTGGAGCTTGGGTCATAAAGTTTTTCCCTTTCCCCCCATTCATTTGAATGGGCGTCCCAGAAACCCCATTTATCATCTACTATTGTGTTTTCTTTTGCCGCACCTCACCAATCCATGCTTGTCCCGACTGTACCTTTCTTCCTTGTAATAAAACCCTTGCTTGTACGCATACGTTTTCCTCACCCTTTCTATAAATATGTTGTTACCTCCGCCACCGAAGGTTTAGACTTTGATTAGATCTCTGATTGCTCTTTTTCTTGTTTGATTTGATAAATATGTTACATTGTCTTAGTTCTTAGTTAAACCTGACAAAAGTTGAAAGTGTAACCTTCACCTCGGAGCGGTCATTTCAGAGCACCGCCCAAAGTGGCTCGGAGATGCATCCCCTGGTGGAGTACTTTTTATGTTATTAAGGGGGAGTTGTTTCCAAAACACAAGCTCATTGCAGATGCTACAGGGAATGAAGTGGCAGATGAAGGAACAGCAGGTGGGAACTCATTCATTCATCCATCATTCATTCCTTACACCTTGTGTTCACTCTGTGAGATTAGGGTATCATGTGTTTTTTGAAAAAAATTTGTTACAATGTCGAGGCTCATATGAGAGCTAACACACAGAACATACAATAAGTGGAACAGGAAATAAGAAGAAAAAACAGTGTGGAACAGAGACATGAGGAGATCTGTGGAAGGGAGAGGGATGGGGTGGGGCACACTGGGGAAACAATATGGACATGACAGGGACTTTCAGGTCCTTACATGACAGGGACTTTTAGGAAGGAAAGCAGAGAATTTGAAGGAGGTGGGTTTGGGGTGGATTAACGGGGGAAGAAAAGATCGTGGTTTTGGATGCGGAAGATAAGAGATAGTGGTGAACAGCTGTTTTGAAGACCTGAAGGGAAGAGTGGGATTGAAGAGAGTGTGGGAGTTTGTTCCAAAGGCAGGAAAAAAGAGGAATGAAAAAGTGAAGGTGAGCAGTGATTCTTGATTTTGGTAGTTTTACCAGGAGGTTGCTGGCAGACTTTAAGCGCCCTATGGAAATATGGGGTGGGGGGGGGTGCGGGGGGTATGTATCAAAGACAGCAGGGGGGCAAGGCCAGAGAGGAGACAGTAGAAGACAGAAAGACCACCAACCTGCCTGTGGTGAGAGAGTGAGAGGCCCAAAGACTCAGCCTCATCGCGGGAGAGAGGGGAGAGCAGTACTCCTCCAGGCTGTGGACAAAAGCTTTGAATGTGGTCAGGAGCTCAGGTGTGCCAAGGAAGGCATTGCATGATGGAGGATGCCCAGTCTGCGACTGGCTTTGTAGGCCAGCTAGGAAATTTGGCTTTCCCAGGAAAGATCATGACAGACAGTGAGACCCAGAAGCTTGAATGAAAGGACTTCTTCAGGAGGATTGCTGAGAATGTAGATTGGGGGGTTCCAGATTGTCCTTTCAGAGAGACATAGTGAGAGTGTGAGATTTGTCAGTGTTGAAAGACATGTTCCACGTGTTGGACCAGCTTGTGATTTTATCCAGATCTGCAGAGACTGAAGAGGCCGCTGCTTGCCGGTCTGAGGGATGACAGATGGTACGGCAGAGGGTGGAGTCATTGGCAAAGAGATAACGAGGATTTTCCAGAGTCAGAGAGATCATTGATGAAAAACAGAAAAAGAACAGGGCCCAGAACACTGCCTTGAGGAACTCCAGCCTGGACAGGAAGAGGGGATGAGAGAACACCATTAAGGGCCATCTGTTGGCAGCAACCAACTGTGGAACTCACTGTGAATCCACTTTCCATCCATACATCCCTTCCTTCAATCCATTCATCCATCCTTTCCTCCAATCTCTTTGTTTGTCCTCACTCCCTCACCAATCCTTCCTCTCTCTCCTCCCTCTCACACTCCTCTATCCACTTTCATTCAGTGATAAACAATGGTTGATTATGATAAGTTCCCACAGGTGGTTGCATTGTGGTTTGAAGGTGGTAATGTTGTGCTGTGGTGTTTGTGTTGTGTTTCGAGCCCGGAGTGTCAGTGAATGTGCTAGTTTGGCGGATGAGCACTTTTTTGGCGGTTGGAGCTGCTGCTTGCTTCGATTCCGCCGTTTGAATTTTGGGATTCAGCTCGGGTTGAGAGATTCTGGAGCTTATCGGCATTTTGGTTTAAAAATGTGTGCTGAAATTATTTAAAGGCCTGAAACACTAGCATCGCCGGACATTTATAATCATTGCAGCTCGGGTTCGATGGGCACTCAGGTCTGTTGGCCTGAGCCGGGTTTCGGGCTTTGGACAGTGGGATTGGCTTGACGGCGAGTCTGGCAGGTGGAGAGTGTTCGTTTTTCCAGATCGCCCCTTCTTTGGCACTCTGGGCAGTGTGTGACCCCCTCGGAGAGATCCCGTTCCAGAGCAGGTAAACAGGGTGGAAGCCACAGTTCGAGTCATATACCCCAAGGCAAGCCCGTGTTATAATCCCTTTTTAAATGGTACGTTTTGTTTGAAAGTGATGGGTGATTTTGCTATCCTGTTTGAATGCGCTGTCTTAACATTCCCCATTTCTTTCAAACCTATACTAATGCCAGCAGACGGGATTATCCCCCCCCCCTGCTTCCTCTTTAGTTGTCCTCCCAAATGCACATCGAACCCCCCCCCCCCACCTCCCTTGAAGTTCCACTATCAAATGAAAGTCCAGAACACCCTCTTCCCCTCCCCACTTCTCACTCGCTCCCCCATCTCTCTTTGATCCCACCCCCTACCTCCAGGAGTGTATAGCAATGTGTGGTGAAGTGTCACT
>NC_140973.1:13616915-13654415 GCF_056783735.1 Eptatretus burgeri | reverse complement strand
CAACAACTTGCGTGATAGGTGGCTCACAGGACAGCAGTTTCAAGCACAGCTTAACACTGGTCGAAGTAAAGAAGTCTCAGTTTCAACAGTCAAGAGAAGACTTGAAGCTGCAGGTTTGACAGGTCGAGTGGCAGTAAGAAGCCATTGCTAAGATGGCAAAATAAGAAAAAGAGGCTTGCCTGGGCCATGATGCACCACGAGTGGACCACTGAAAACTGAAAGAAGGTCTAAAGGACCGATGAATCAAAATTTGAAACCTTCAGTTCATCACGCAGGGTTTTTGTATCCCGTCGAGTTGGCGAAAGGATGGTTCCTCAGTGTGTGACACCAACTGTCAAACATGAAGGAGGAAGAGTGATGATCTGGGTCTCTTTTGCTGGATCCAGAGTCGGTAACTTGCACAGAGTGACTGGCACCCTGAACCAAAAGGGCTACCACAGCATTTTGCAGCGCCATGCAATACCCTATGGTCTCTGCCTAGTTGGTCAGGTTTATTGTTGTCTGTAGCAGGAATAGGAAGAAATGTGAAAAGTGCAGAATTATACAAGCAACTTACAAAAGTAGACACAGAGCAGAGTTATCCCGATATAATTCTTGTACAATGTATATATACATTGTATATATACAATGCATCTTGTACAATGTAATTCTTGAACACATTTACACACACACACACACACATATATATATATATATATATATATATATATATATATATATATATATATATATATATATATATATATATATATTTCTGTATAAAATATTCATGTATATGTATATTTTTATTTATATATATATATATATATATATATATATATATATATATATATATATATATATATATATATTGTTGTGGTTCAAGAAACCGCATCCCTCCAACACCAATGGCAGCCAACATACAGTGGTCCGCAGTCAGTTATTTCATTAATATACGTTCAGATAGTCCCTTCCTTCTTGTCTTGTGGGTCGAACGGGACAGTGCGTTGTGTAAATCTCATAGTTAGATCTGATTAAACCTCTGAACTTCATTCCTATTCTTTCTTTTTCGCTATTCCTGAGGTAAATCCAAGCAAGGGGTCCTCGCGATGCCGGCAGGCACTCCGCTCGATCACCCATCAGTAAAAACACCAGCCGCGCCCTTCGCATAAGAATGCGTCCTCACAGAAGACCGAGGGCAGCAGTAGAAGCCAACAATAAACGCCAGCGCTGCACGGAGCGCGTGCCCCACGACGACGACCCCCAACCCACTGTTCAGGCCATCAGAGGCATAACCAATACACGAAATGCAAACAACATACAGCACACACAGGGCACATTCTTTTTCTTCAACTCAACCCTACATACAATAATTATATCCAATCCTTTCCCTCAACTCCCTGACAGATCACTGTGCACTGTGGACACGACACCGCCTCTAATAACCGCGAACACGATGCTCGATGGCTGGCGGACCTGCGTGCTGATACTTTCCACTTTCTTTCCGCCGGTACTCCAGGAGCCTCCGTCTGGCCATCCCCCAGGCAGATGCCTGGCCCATCCCCATCTCCTTGAGATGCCGATCAACCTGCTGCAACAACGAGGAACGTGGTCGGCCCATTGGCCTCCTCCACTCACGAGACTCCCTTGCTGAGAGAATCTGGTGAGCAGGATCAGTGTCAGGAAAACGAGCCACATGGCCATACAGCCACAGCTGACACTCATGGACTATACAGGTAACAACTCTTATTTGAGTCTCTCTCAGCAACCACTTTTTGGACACAAAATCCAACCAGAGATAGCCAAGGATTCTCCGAAGAGACCTGGTACCAAAGGAATTAAGTCTCCATCTCAGATCCTTGGTCAGAGTCCAAGTCTCGCATCCAGAGAGCAAGACTGGAAGCACCAAGGACCTGAAGACTCAGACTTTCGTCCTCCCGCACAGGTACCGGCAGCGCCACACCCCATTATCTAGTGAATTCATGACTCCCCAGGCCCGACGCAGATGTCTATTGACCTCTGACTCACAACCAGCTGAGACATGAATATCACTGCTAAGGTAAGTGAATCTCTCCACAACCTCAACATCCTCACCACCAACAGGTCCTGCTGTCTCTCACAATAAACTTTGCAGACACGGTTATTGTGGCTGATTTGATTCTCTGACACGTCATCAAGGGTGTGCTTAAAGTCTACGATTGCGCCCAAGCATTAGCCAGGGTGATCTACAAGGTTTTGGAGTGATGGACGACATCCTCATATTCCCATACCCCTGTTTACTTGCCCTCACTTTCTTTTCATCTCCAGTGAGCCCTTGCTGTGCTTGTTTGGCTTGCTGCCTGCACAGCCCAACCAATTCAGCTTACAGGGCTGCAGCGTTAGCCTGAACATGCTGCCGGCAGCTGCGATCGTTAACCAACTCAGTCTCGAGCTCACACACTCTCTCCTGAAGACTATTTATCAGCAGATCTTTTTCAGCGGGTCATTCTGTAATGCTTGGTTCTGGAATCAACAAAGGTTGTGGTTCTGGTTCCCATTCAAGTTCTCACTCTTCCTCTCCTGGAATCACCATTACTGGACTCACATGCTCAACCAGTGCAGATTCCCTCGTGTGCGGTCCCTGCTCTCCATCGCACCACAGTTGTACCTCCATGGGACGGGAGACTCGGAGACTCGGATCTGGTATGACCTGTGTCATGGAAATAGCACACGGAAGATTCAAAGATGCAGAACCTGCTTCAAAACAGCTAAGCTCACCATCCATACAGGCATAAAAATGGCTAAGCTCACCATCCATACAGGCATCAAAACGGCTAAGCTCACCGTCCATACAGGCAAACAGCTCCATGATCATCCGAAAGACAGTGCCAATGCCACTCTCTCCCGCAGCGCCAAGCTCCCCATCAGTCACTGCCAAGCCAGATGGAAAAAACAGCCACCCAATGTGGCAGTCAACTTTCTTTGTGATCAACACGATGTAGATGGCCACAAGCCAACCACAACGGTCGTGACGATGGTTCCACATACGACCAAACTCCCCCAGCCGAGCAACTGGAAGTGCGGAATCTTGCGGAACATTGCGATGCCCACCATGCAAAAGCTTGTGGAGCAAATTGCAGAACTTCAAGCTAAAAATAGAGCTGCTGGAAAAGGAGAAAGTGCGTGCTACATTCCAGATGGTGTTGGCACCTTGATCTCGGTGGGTGCCCAAGGCGCAAATGCGGACATGTCTCTCTTCAAAGCCTGCACTTACTCAGGCCTAATTCAAGATAAGCCTCCAGCTCAACCATCTGTAAGCTACCATTGCTGCAACTCTCCTCCTCTACATGTCCTGCAAGTGGTTCAAACATTGGCTCTGCCAAATCTGTTCAACCCTGTTCAGCAACATTCTCAATGTCAAAATCCAGCAAGTCCAACCCAACTTCATACCAGTCAGTCAGCCCAAGCATGGTCTCAACAGAAACCCTTGGTTCTATCTCCTCTTCCTTTATTTGGCTTTATCCCAAGTATTCAGTTGCTCCTGTAATGTTCTATCCATCCTTTCCCCAGTCAATTGTGGCTCCCATAAGCCTTTATCAGCTAACACCAGCTCTTGTTCTGTTACGCGAGTTTCAAACTTTTGCTCCAAACTGCCATCCTGGAGCTGACGAAATTCCAATTCCTCGACCTGTTGTTGCATAACGGAATCCACCAAGATGGAACAGTCCTTCAGGTCGAATCCTCCCATTTCATTCCTCTGTTCATCAATTTCGTCTTCCAATCGTTCATTAATTTCCCTTATTTCATTCTTAAGTTCCCCCATTTCATTTATTTGTTCATTCATTTTGTTTGTTATTCTTTCAATGTGTCCCATCAATTAATTCCTTTGTTCATTCATTAGTTCTTTCAATAAACGAAACAAGTCTTGCTTGGACATCGCACCCACTCCTTGCATCGCATTCTCCGCCACTGTGGGAGAAAGGGGGACTGACGCTTGAGATGGGGAAGACTCCCTTCCTCATTATCACTCAACTCTCCCCCCTGACTTGCTTCCTTCAATAGGATCACAATATTGTACATATATATATATATATATATATATATATATATATATATATATATATATATGTACTGTATTAAACAAAAACATTTTTTTAAATAATATTTTAAATGCCCCTATTATATTGCCCTAATATGTAATGTACCTTGCTGCAAGTTAATGACTCAAATAAGATCATTATCTCAGAGTATTGAGAAAAATAAGATGAAATGCACAAATTATTCTTGAAACAAGTTGTTCTATCAAATATTTGTATTGATCGATCACATTCGCTGATCAGAGTTATTGCTACTGAAAGCATTTGGAGTGCTTTGTCGTCGTTGTTTGATATTCACTCTGTGACATTGCGAGAATGCTTGCAGTTTGCAGGACCATTTGCTAGGTGTTTCCAGCCATACTCAAGCCAAACTGGGGAGCATGTGCAAAGCCATGCTCACAAACAAAAAGCACTCAAATACCTTTGGGATCATTGCCTGCAATCCATGATTTCTCCTTATTTTGAACGTTAGTCCTTCTTTTTCTTCATTTTTTTTTTCACAGCCCAGCTTTAACATGCGTAGCATGTGCTCGGAGACGTGCCATTCATGAGAAACCTTTGAACGGAAAAAAAAGACATTGTAATGAACATGCACATCGGTAGTGAAGCCCCATCCTTTTGACAGAGCGTCGGGGTTCTCAAGACAGGTTGTGAACATTTCCGTGGCTGTGAACCAATCCCGGACAGGTCGTCACCCAATCACAGGGTGTGGAAATTTCTGCCGAGCACCCAAAAGGTATCGAACCTACAAGGGTGAAGACAAATCGAACCTATACCAGTGAAGACAATTGCTTGTTGTTTCCAACTGTGACCTCAATGACCCACTGCCACTGTGTTACCTTTTCACCCTCTAATGTTACATGATTCTTCAATGAGACTCGAATTTGTGGAGAAAATAAAAATGTAACAAGGCTTGGCCATATCTTCCACTAAACTGCCTACAAATATGTCAGAAACCATCTATTAATTACGTTTACAAAAGAGCAAAAAAAAAAATTGACCACCCACACACTGCTACTCGTACGTCCCATGACTGCACTTTCCTTCCCCTCTCCTTCCTTCCATTTCCTTCTAACCTTTTGACTCTTCTCCCCCATCTTCTGACAATGCTTTCCCTCTTTTCCTCAATCACTTCCCCTGTCTAATAGTAATATGTAGATGGTTCCTATACCCTGGGTCAGCATCTATCACGACTTGATGCACAGATGGAACCGTGGCCCATAATTTCTTGCTTGGCAATGCTACACTCTGCCCCCTTGTGTGCCTACAAAACATTATTCTTTCAAGCAACCTGATCAAGCCTCATCGCAGAGTTTGTTTTTCTGTAATTTACTCCAGTGACATAGATCTAAAGCCTAATTGGCAGAGTTTGTGTATTAAGTTTTTTTTTTTTCACCCCTCTGCAGTTCTTATTGTGGGTTGTAATTTTGTTCTTAATTAGGTTAAGCCTCATGAAGCAAATAGCAATTACTACTGAGTCATTGATTTGAGCAAATTTTGGACAAAGCCCGAGAACATCTTCATATTTTTGTACACCCCGTGTCATCGATCTGAAAATTCATTATGGAATTATTTGTTTTTTTTTAACAAGGCAGCAGTTATATTTTTTTTCACGTTATATTGTTTACTTGGTCGATGCATTGGATTGAGTTTCCAAAGAAGGAATTGAGACAACTTTCTGGAAGTGACGGCACACACCGACCTGACCACAGTCACGGCGAAACAAAATTGACAGTATACATTGAACAAGAGGCTGGCAGGTTTGCTGGAGCTTGTCATAATTTTTTAGCACTCACCTTCATGCAAGCATACTTAACGCATTTATTCGAATGGCTAAAGAATCAAGATGCAGATATTCCGAGTTCAAAAGGAACTTTTGGTGAGGTGGCAAGGGATTGAAGGAATAGGACATGAAGTAGATCAGGAAGTAATGGGGATTCAAACAGTCCATCATTACCTCCACCACTTAAGGTGGAGAGAGGTTATGTTTTCAAATCTGTTTGGCTGTCAGTTTGTCCGTCTCTTTATGAGCAGGATATCTCAAAAGGTTATGGATGGATTTAGACAAAACTGGTGGACAGATTGGGTGTGTGACAAGGACGAATTGATTCAATGTTGATGAAGATCTAGATATGGGTATGAGATTGAAAACAAAACATTTGTAAGTGATTCCTCATCATACATAAGCTTGATGGATGAGTTGGTTAGGCGACAAGAACAAGCTGATTCGATTTTGGTTAAGATCCGGATGCAGATCGGCCTATCAGTGGGATACACAACGTAAACTTTTCAGCCTGGTGGAGGTATGCGCTCTACCGAGTGCTGTTCTAGTTTTTTGCCAATGTAACATGGAGACAGTCCCATTTGGAAAATATGATTAAAATACCATAGTTGTTGTTTTGAGTGGCCACCCATCTCACCAACTGAAAATGTGGTACATAAAACAGGGCAGTTGACTATGCAATGGAAATACAATTGCCTCCATGTTGTCACAAAGGAAAATCTATACCAAATACTTTCATAGAAACCCTCATACAAGAATACAAGAAAGATGTCTTATATACCAGCAAGGAATTTTTTTTCATTATGGAGCGCATCGAGTGCAGGAAGGGGGCTGACAGGATGGCCTAGATGTACACACACTCGCCTCTAAGCTGTCTCACCTTGGTTTGAATCCTGACCCAGCTATAAACTGTCGTTCCCGGTGTTTTACAGGAAGGGTGATTCATCAATGTGTGTGCCATCCCTCGGATTGATGTTAAACTGGCATCCCGTCTGCCAGCATTAGTTTGTGGGCGTTAATGATCCCACTGTGTTCTTCGCCAAGAGTAAGTGAGCTACCTCCGGCACCCTGAACAAGTTCGAAATTCCTGTCCTGACCAGCAGAGGCCATTGTATCAGCAGCATAGCCTTACCCTCAGCTCATGATGCAACCCCACAGACTTGTGCTGCATACGAACAAATAAGAAGAAGAGTGCAGGAAGATGGTGCCACACACCATACATACATCCAGACCCCAGAAATCACCCTACCTGGAAGAGATGGAATGGGCTTTAGTTTCTTCCCCAGGCACCACATCGTCCTGACAACAAAACCATCGAACATGTCTGGGAACACATGGATCGGGAGTTGCAGAAAAACGAATCCCTGCTAAGCAATACACAAGAGTTGCAACAAAATCAATCTACTCCACATTTGGTAAAATCTGGATCAGACTATCATCGAGAATATCATCGATTCGATGTCTTAACCAATTAGAGCTCCTTATGAGACAAAAGGACTTTCTGCCAGATAGTAACATATGTGGTCCACTTGTTGTGCTCGTTCTACAGATTACAAAAATAAAGCTTGTGTCCAATAAAGGAGATTCATTTTATTCTGGCAGGGCACTATTAACATTTCGAATCAACTCCAGTATTCATGAATTAAGTTTCAATTGGCCCGGCCTGTTTGGAGCTTCCATCTGAGCACAGCTCACGATGCTGGAAATCACGTGTTCAAACCCTAAACATTTAATTTATCAACTAATGCCCTTGTACTTCATGTAAAAGTACACCAATACCGATGTGATCAGATCATGAACCGTGCTCTATACAGAGCAGCTGCCAAAGTAGTTTATATGGCTAGGTTTACAATCCTGGACAGGTCGCCACTGATACAGGAAGTCAGGGCAGGAATTTGTAATTTGTCCATGGTGCCAGCAATCGCTCACCAAATCTTCATGAAAGACACCATGGAATCTCCAACATCCATCAACTAATGCTGGCAGACAGGACATCCAGTTTAACGTCCATCCGAGGGACGGAACACACCTTGATTTTTCCTGTGGACACACCCCACCTGTGAAACACAGGGATGACAGTTTATAGCTGGGTCAGGATTCAAATCCAGGCTAAACAGCTTAGAGGTGAGTGTGCATACCTTGAGAACACCTTGCCAGCCCTCAACACCCTTTCCTTGGATGTAATATATGCCAAAGTTCCTCTGTGATCCAGGAACATTGTAGATGTAAAAAAAAAAAAAAAATTGTGCTAAAACACAAGCAGTATTTTTTAAAATGATATATTCAGCAGTAAAAACATGTTTTCCTTCTTTATTTTCTATATATGAGCTTACACGAATCATCCCAAAATTCCCAGCAGACCGGAGGCCCACATTGTTAAAAAGCATTCTTTTTCTCCTCCGATAAAAGCCAGTGCTCGTTTCTTTGTTGTAGGAACTTTTAGCAGCAACCAGGATGAAACTTTCACAGATGCAACCCCTTCTGACCTCACGGTATAAACAAATCCGATTAGGGGGGCAGAGAGGGGGCACGTTTTGTCGATGCCATGCCTCCGCAACCAATGTTCCAAATTGTACTCGTAGCCAAAACTGTTTGAAATATGAGAACGCTCCGATGGAACCAGACACAGGAATCAGGTCGCCTGGACAATGCTTGTGCCTACCAGGCCTTCCCATCGGTTCACTGAATTACATGACTGGCCAATGGAGTTACCACCGGTACTCTACTATTATTCACAAGAACATTTCATGTTTTAACTCAACAGTGTTCAACACTAATGTTGCCAATTCGACCTAACCTTTAGTCTGATGATGATGATGATGATGATGATGATGAGGGTCAGAGAAGTCGGTGAAACGTGAAGAGCTGTGGGAGGTTGAAGTGGAAAGTGGAGAGTGCAGAACGACTGGAAAGATGGAAACGCAATGTGCTGAGGTTGTTATAATGAATTGATTTTTTTTTTTAAATGGCCAAATGGTTTAATGGCTGGGAAAATGGAAAAAAAAAAAAAAAGAAGGGCGGAAGAGCAAGAAGAAGAAGAACAGCAACAACATCCCCATTAAAAACAAAAGAAAAGGGCAATGGGTCTTCAAAAAATGTAAGGTCACTCCCTCGGGGTTTCAAATTTGAGGCCTGCAGGTTACAGGCTAGTCTTATAAAAAAAAAGATAAACGTGCATTTGACATGGTCCCCACCGGAATGCTGAACGGAAATTGCAGGAAGCCAATTAAGTGTGAGATACGCAAAGCCTGCAGACACTTCTATAATACGAGATAAATTAAAGGCTTGCCAGGTCAGGGTAACTTTAACGGGAGTGATAAATACAAACGGTTTAGAACAAAGCATACAATGCGCAAGCTACGTAAACAGAGAATGGAAATATGAACACAATATCTGGTTTTGAAATGGGAAAATGCAAACCAAGCGTGGCCTCTTATTTACTTCTATCGCTTTGTTAAGCTCTCTGCGTCCATTGGCCTTGGATGGAAAAAGAAAATCAAAGCCGCTTGTGGTTGTCTATCGACGCCGGTGTTCAGCGTGCAGACACCTTCTTCTTTCCGAAGAAACGCAGCAGGATTTATAATGCTGATACACCAGTCTTGCTACTGGTTTACAGGACAGCTCATAGGTAGTGCACCTGCCTTTGACTCGCCTCTAAGCTGTCTCACCTGGGTTTGAATGTCGGCCCAGCGATAAACTCACATCCCGGTGTGTTACAGACGGGGCGATCCATCAATGGGTGTGCCATCCCTTGGATGGACGTGGAAGCTGGGCGACGCATCTGCTGGCATTTGTTGGTAGATGTTAACGATCCCACGGTGTCCTTCACAAAGAATGGGTGAGCTGTCGCCGGCACCATGCACCTTTTACAAAATTCCTGCCCTGACTTTCTGAGTCGGAGTGGCGACCCGACCGGGATTGCAACCCTAGTATCTACTTGGCAGCACCGACGCTCTGCATAGATCATGGTACATGATGATGATGATGATGATGATGATGATGTCTGCGTGGGTTCGATTCCTAACAGGACAACAGACTGTCACCCTGGTATTTTGCAGGCAGGGTGTTCTTTCATCTGTAAATCGGGTGTCTCATTTGCCGGTGAAGGCTAATGTTCCTGCAGCGTTTTTCGCAAGAGTATGCCAATCCGCGCCGACACTCCCTAACAAATTCGAATTTCCGGTCCTCATCCGCAAGAGGCACTGCATCAGCAGCCTGAAGATGACTGTAACTATTGGAAATGATGCAAAAACCAGCGGACAGCTGCTGCATACAAATGAACGAAGCCAGTCGGTCATATCGAGTCATTAAATTTGGGATCATTTTTGTCGATCACATCATCGGAATGCTTTTAATCGGGACGTACACTTGAAATGCATCATTGTGGAAATCAAAGATAAATAAATATGAAATAGTAATTTAATTCATATAAAAGTTGCAAAGATTGTTTTCGCACATATTAGTGTTCAGTGGATGACATACCCGCCCTCTCGTCCCCCCACCCCATGGAACTTGTCCAAGTCCCAAAGGTGTTTCAAATGGCTGCCCTGCAGTCGCCTAACCTCTTTTCTATACAAACCGTGATGTGTTCAGATTTGTAGTGGAGGTTCCTTCCCCGTTCAGGGTCATCATTAACTTTGCAATGGATTCTGGTGGCTTTTATTTCACTTTTCGACCGGTCACACTACATCAACGGCCTAACGCTCATACTGCCATCTAAATATCTGCCGCAAGCCTCGGCTATTCCTAGTCCTGCTACTGCCCCCAGAGACAGATCACAGACTTCGAGACGAAGAGTTAGCACATGATGGCAAGTAATATATATATATATATATATATTTTTTTTTTTTAATAAAGATTCTAGTAAGAGATAAGTGCTCAACTCTTGTCTGCTTGTGTGTAACAAAACGTCTAAGGGTCACAGTTCTTGAAATCTAAACATGCGGAGAAGCAGATATCCATCTGCCTGAGATTTCCAGCATCGTGTTTGCTTCTCACCAATTCATGTCTATTGCTCACTGATGTTCATCCACTGAGGATTTATTCCTCTATTCATCCCTTCTTCTCACTGATGTTTAAATACTCTCAGGATGTATTTTGTTTGAATTCTCCATCCTTATTTCACTGCGGTATTATCGTTTCGGAATCCTTTGTTACACGTATCCTTTACTAAATTGTTTCACTTTGTCTTCATTTTTTTTTTTTTGTCCTATCATTATTCGCCATGGAAACTCGATTACAAAGGGATTTCCTAATGGTAATTATAAACCTGCAGCCAGCTTTTTCAGGAATGCTTCGTTTGCAGTCTGGTACTGGATGCTTTTTCGGTGATCACTTTGCAACCTCGATCCTGTCGAGCGTCGCTCGTCCCTTCGTAAAAATAAATAATACTCTCAGTGGAACTTGATCATCATTCATTCTCGAGAAGCGGTGAATTTGATCCTTCTTTGGATGAGTAACCTGCACATTTCCCTTTAAGTTCTTCTTCTTTTGTGTACATGCATGTGGCTGAGAGTGGCAACATTTGCTGGGGGTGGGGCTGTGCCGCTGATGCCGTGCCCCCTGTAGGTTAGAGCAGGAACATGGGATAGCTCGTCTGCAATACTCTTTGCAAAGGATACTGCGGGGTCTTTAACGTCCACTGAATAATGCCAGTAGATCGGACGCCCAGCTTAACATCCATCGAAGGGACGGCACACACATTGATGGATCACCCTTTCTGCGAAACGCCGGAATGACAGTTTATAGCTGGGTCAGGATTCAAACCTCAGCGTGACAACTCAGAGGCGAATGTGCATACCTCTAGGTTCAATAACCACTTTCAAGGTCAATGTATACATACACATGAGGAAGAGGAGATTGGGACCATACTCTGTGCAGAACGTTGGTGCTGCCTAAGCAGTCTCCTTGGCTATTGGGCACAATCCTGGACGGGTCGCAAAACTGTTAATTTCTTAAAAATTAAACTGTTAAAACTGTTAAAACAAAACCTTTCTTGCAAACTGTTAATTCATCACTTTATCTTCCTTCCCAAACACTAACTATGTGATATCTTTGCAACATCATGAGCTGCGATTCACTTTCGACCGTCTTGTTGGCATCACCTGCAATCCTTGACCAACCGAACTGCCATCTTAGACCATCTTGTTGGCATCACCTGCAGTGCTTGACCAACCGAACTGCCACATTAGGCCATCTCATGGAAATCAAACTGCAACAACAACAACCAGAGAGTTGGTGTCAAAGCCACCCAATGCTCGCCTGTTTATACATTTATAGTTTTTAAAAGACTAGTCTAATAATATTTTTTTTTATAAAGCATTGCAGTGAAGTCTGATCCAAATAATTTTAAAGCAATTTATGTATTTGTATATTGTAATCAGTAAAAAATAGTGTGGGAGATAAAAACATTAAAAAGGAAAAAACTTGCACCAAAAACTTTAACATTTTCACGCTCACGCCGGGGGGTATCGCTACAGCTCTCTGTTCTTCGAACAGGTGAGCTAAAAAGGACAAATGTTACAAGTGCAGGTTAAATGACCGGTGAGTATTTCGAGTTCAAATGCTAGCCAACTTACAGTTCCCGTCCATTGTAAGAATCTGCGTTACAAAAGAGTGGCATGACTTTCTTTTTCATTTAGTCAAGATCTGGCAATTAGTGGTGAGTTGAGCCCCTCGCTTAACTCGCTTCGGGGCCGGTAACCAAGGCTTTTATGCTGCCATTGTTCGCCTCCAGGTGCTAATAAGAGGAGACAAAGGTTGTAATGTGGACTTATTTGAATCAAAAGTCTCACTGGAGAGAAGGAACTTCGCAATAACCGAGAATTAAAACAGAAACATCTCAGCACTTAGCCGTTATGGGACACGAGAGCATGCAATATGTTGCGCACAGCAGCAGCACTCGAGAGGTTCTCGCTTATTTTCCGCTGACATTTACGCACGTATGCAGAACATCCAGGGGTAATAGAGATTAAGAACAATGAAACGGAGTAAAGGTGAAACTGAAAGCATACCTTGAGTGTGCGAGGATCATTTTGACCCATTTCTTGTTGTTGGGTGATGAGAAATGTGGGAAAATTTGGAAATGGAGAAAAAGTATTTTTGTTGTTTTGTAAATTTTTCTCAACACATTGGAGAGAAGAAGGTATCGATGTTGATACACCACTACTTCTTTTGAAGGCCCCAATTAATCCCAACTGTTTGTCGGGTGGGTCCGGGGGACCTTTTCAGCGCAATACTTTCATGAACTGGCTGGCAAGGTATGACGTCACAATTGTAGCCAATTTGGCCGGGAATTTGCAATTTGTTCAGGGTGCAGGAGATAGCTCACCTACTCTTCGCAAAAAGACACCATCGGATGCATAACTTCCACCAATATGCAGTGCTGGCAGACGGGTCCTTGGGCTTACCGTCCTTCTGATGAACGGCGCAGACATTGATGCCTCGCTCTGCATGTGGAACACCAGGGTGGCAGTTTCAGCTCAAAGGTGAGTACGCATAACTGTAAGCTATCCTGATAGTCAAATGTATAGACACAGGTGTGAGGAAATATATAGTCACTGTGAAGGAGGGGGTTACTGTGATTTACTCAATAGACAGGGATGAAGGCTCTGAAGTGGGAACAAGAGGTTTAATTCGGACACGGGCACAACACAGCACAGCACAGCATCGGAACATGGGTAGGTCATATGACTCTGCTTAACCACACCCCGGTGCACCCATGTCTGCATGCATTTTCATAAACTACTGATACATCTCATCTCCCCCGCCCCCCCTTTTATTTTATTTTATTTTCATATATGAAGATGTCCAAGAGGCTTACAGACACGAGCTGATCTTCTAAGGGCGAGTGGAGGGCTGTCCTTGCTTGCAACTGCTGTGGCCTTCTGAATAAGAGGTACAGGGTCGGGAAGGAGTTCAGGTACATTGATGGGTGAAAAGCTTTCATGAGGAAACACCTCAGGCTCAAACACAGATGGTGTTAATAAAAGGAGTGGGTGACCAAGGTACTTGGGCCGGTTCAATGTTTGGCTCCCCATGACGTAACCTGAGTTGGTCAATATGTTTACGCATGCATCTACCATCACACAACTTCACAAGAAACATCATTTCACCATTGTTATCGATAATGATGCCAAATAACCACTTGTTTCCACATCCGGAGTTCAACACTTGTACAGGATCATTGATCTGGAATATATATATATATATATATCCAATTAAGGCCAAAATTATTCATACCCGATGAAAAATCTGAGAGTTTTGCATTTATCTCAAACCTACAAGCTGGAGTGGTGGAACTTTCACTTCACCCAAGGACATTTAGTTGGCATGTACAAATCCACACATATTTTGGCTCATCATTATTAGCATAACAATAGAAATGTTAAGATTTCTGTTTTTATACCTGTCCAAAATTATTCATACCCCATACCAAGTCTCAGAATTGAGGCCATTGTTTGTGATAATGCACATACTTTTGAGATTCCTTAGATTCTTTATAGGTCAGGTCAGGTATGGGAGCATGTGCCAGAACAGCGCGTCGCTGCGTCCACTTTCCGCCGGTACTCCAGGGGCCTCCGTCTGGCCATCCCCCAGGCAGATGCCAGGCCCATCCCCATCTCCTTGAGATGATGGTCAACCTGCTGCAACCATGAGGCACGTGGTCGGCCCACTGGCCTCCTCCACTCATGAGACTCCCTCGCTGAGAGAATCTGGTGAGCAGGATCAGCGTCAGGAAAACGAGCCACATGTCCATACAGCCGCAGCTGACGCTCACGGACTATGCAGGTAACAAATCTCATCCGAGTCTCTCTCAGCAACCGCTCGTTGGACACAAAATCCGACCAGCGATAGCCAAGGATTCTCCGAAGAGACCTGGTACCAAAGGAATTAAGTCTCCGTCTCAGATCCTTGGTCAAAGTCCAAGTCTCGCACCCATAGAGCAAGACTGGAAGTACCAAGGACCTGAAGACTCGGACTTTCGTCCTCCCGCACAGGTACCGGCAGCGCCACACCCCATGATCCAGTGAATCCATGACTCCCCAGGCCCGACCCAGACGTCTATTGACCTCCGGCTCACAACCTGCGGAGACATGAATATCACTGCCAAGGTAAGTGAATCTATCCACGACCTCAACATCCTCACCACAAACAGACACAGACAGGACAGCAGCATCCAAGATGTCACCGAAAGCCTGGATCTTTGTTTTGACCCAAGAAATCCGTAATCCCAACGGCTCCGACTCCTCATTCAGCACCTCGAGGGCCCCCAAGAGGATGTCTAAAGTCTCCGCAAAGATGACTGCATCATCTGCAAAATCAAGGTCCGAGATCTTGACATTGCCAAACGATGCACCGCAACTTGATCTCTCCGACATCCTCCCAAAAATCCAGTCCATACAAGTGCTGAAAAGTGTGGGGGCAAGTACACATCCCTGACGAACTCCAGTAACAACTGGAAATAAGTCAGAGGCGGTACCACCACACTTCACAGCACTCTCAGTACCAGAGTAGAGTTCAGACATCAGATCGATCAGTTTCGGTGGCACCCCGCGAAGACCAAGAATCCTCCAGAGGACATCCCGATTCACTGAATCGAACGCTTTACAGAGATCAACATAGGCTGCAAGCAGCCCCTGCCGAAACTCTCGTCTGCGTTCAGTGAGGACACGAAGAGCAAGGATACGGTCAATCGTTGACCTCTTTGGTGTAAAGCCTGACTGCTCTGGACGCTGGTGCTCAAGCAGATGGTGGCGAACCCTATCAAGAATTATCCGAGCAAAGACCTTGCCCGGCACTGAGAGCAGCATCACCCCTCGGTAGTTGTTGCAGTCTTGGCGATCACCCTTCCCTTTCCAGAGAGGGACAACAAGGCCCCTCTTCCAGTCAGTTGGGATGATGCCTGTGTTCCAGGCAGAGCACAAAACTGCATGCAACGACGCGAGTGCAGCATTTCCACCAGCCTTGAGAAGTTCAGCATGGATGCCACAGATCCCTGGAGCTTTGCCCCGTTTCAACTGGTTCACCGCAGCCCGTGTTTCCACAAGCGATGGTGGACCACAGTTGATTCGAGGGTCAGCAACAGGGATTGTAACACCCTTGACGTCCAACTCGACAGCTGGGGGATCAGCCTGGTACAACCGCTCAAAGTAACCGGCCCAGCGGGCCTTCACTTCAGACTCCTCTGTCAAGAGCCTACCACTCTCTGCTCGAACTGCAGTGCTCCGAGGGATGGGCTTGGATGAACGTAATGCGCGAATTCCCCTGTAAGCGGGACGAGAATCACCTGTCCACAGGTGATGCTCTACCCCTCACAGATTCCTCGCACATAGGCCTCCTTGTCCACCCTCAGTGCACGTACAGTTTTACGCCTCAGCTCCCTGAACAGCTCAGCTCTGCCATTCAGCCTGGCCCTGCGACTCTGGTCAATGGTATCCAGTGTCCCTTGAGAGACAAAATTCTTCTTTGCCCTGCGGTGAACTCCAAGGCATCCACCGGCAACATCAAGGACGGTGGTCTTGAAGGTGCTCCACAACTCTTCAGGACCCCCCAAAGCACCCAGACCCCCCAAGTGTCCACTCAGCCTGTTCGCAAACTCCTCAGCTACTCTCTCATCCCTGAGCTTGGCAACATCCAGCCTAGGCTGGGATGGTACCATTCTCCAGGATTTAAGGTGCAGCTTTATAGTTGCTACAACAAGCCTGTGGTCAGTATTGAGGAACTGAGCACTCCGGTAGACCCTGCAGTTCTGGATCATCCTCCAACGACCGTCAATGAGGACATGGTCAATCTCCTTTGCCACACCGCCAGCGTTGGAATACCAAGTCCAGCGATGAGCTTGCGGGCGCTGAAACCATGAACCAGCCACCCTAAGTCCATGACTTCTTGCAAAGTCAAGGAACTTAGTGCTATTCTGGTTCATAGTTCCTGACCCATGGGGACCAACACACACCTCATAACCATCCCTATCAGTTCCAGTCGATGCATTGAAATCCCCCAAGACTAGAAGTGTATCTCGTCTGGGGCACTGATCAACCACAGACTCGAGTGTGGCGTAGAATGCATCCTTCACGGTAAGATCACTCGCCTCAGTCGGAGCATAAATAGAGACCAGGGAAATGACACCTAAGGAGTGACGAATCCTTAATCTCATAATACGCTCGTTGACCGGTGTTACCTCAATTATCATTGGGGTCAGCTTATTGGACACAGCTACAGCAACTCCTTGGGTATGGTAACCATCAGAGCGACCAGACCAATAGTAGGTGTAACCACCCACCATTATCTCGCCGCAATCCGGTCTCCGAACCTCAGAGAGAGCTGCAATCTCGATGTCCAAACGCTTGAGCTCAGATGATAACAGAGACAGGTGATCATCCTCTCTTAGGGATAGGACATTCCAGGCACCCACCCGAAGGGACCGCCTCAGGTTAACCCAAGGAGACCGCCGTCTGGTGGACGACACCTCAGCACCACTCCGACACACTCTCCCGCAATCTGACCCAGGGATGTTACCCCGTGGTTTCCCTCCTATCAAAGATTGGGGGTCCCGAAGGCTTTGCCCCAATCCCATCATCCGGTGAGCTGCCCTGCGAAGGGAAGCTGCACAGGAGGTACTCCCACGGAGTGGGTTTTCAGATTTTTTTGCGTTTTTGCGTTTTGCGGAATGAAGCGTTTTACGGTGGCTGGAGTGCAAATCCTGCCACCAACCTCCTAATAAGAAGTAACCCAACTGCAGGAGGACGTCCGCAGACACAGTTGGGCACTAGATATGGATGGCCGTTGGCTCACAAGGAGCTCCTCCGCCCTTTGACAGGTTTTGTTTTTAATCCTGCTGGGTGTCCATATCCAAACACCCTCCTCACCAGAAAACCTGGTGGGGGAGACGGTTTAGTCGCCGACAACCCGACCATGGAACAGGTTAGTACAGGTTTACATGGTACCTGTAGCAGGTCACAGATCGAACCTGACCTGACAAAAATGTTATGCTTTATAATGTTATGCTTTATAATGTTTTGCAATTATTGCAAGATGTGTGCATACAATCTGAATGCATTACAAAAGTGGTCTATTGAATGTACAGTGAGGAATGTTATAGAACAACACTCTGCTTTAAGACTATAAATCAAGGGGAGCTGATGCAATCATTCTCAGGTCATTGTTAGCATGGCGAAGAAGAAAGAAGTCAGTGAGGACGTTCGGTTGTGCATTCTGAATGCTCACAAGGAGGGGAAAGGCTACAAAGCTATTTCGAAGCAGTTCCCAGTGCCAGTTTCCACCATACAAAGTATAATTAGGAAGTACAAGGAGTTCCACACTGTAAAAAAACATTGAAGGACGTGGTCGGAAGCCAAAGGTGTCGCCTCGTCTGGCAAGAAAAGTATGGCGAGAGGCCAACAACAATCCACGGATCACTATTAAGGCTCTCTTGAACAACCTTGGCGAGTCTGGGACCAAGATATCAAGGCAGACACTCCAGCGGACGTTGCACAAGGGGGGTCTCCATGGACGCCGACCAAGAAAGACTCCACTCCTCCATCTCAGGCACAGAAAGGCTCGTCTCGCCTTTGCAAAAGCTCACCTGGACAAAGATCCAAGCTTTTGGTCCTTAGTTCTGTGGTCAGATGAGACGAAAATGGAGCTTTTCGGGCACAGAGATGTTGCTTTCGTTTGGCGAAAGAAAGGTGAAGCAAACAACCCAAAGAACACAGTCCTGACCGTCAAGCATGGAGCCGGGAGCATAATGCTTTGGGGATGTTTCTCAGCCAGTGGGCCCGGCAATCTCGTCAAAGTGGATGGCATCATGAAAAAGGAGAAGTACATCAAGATCCTTGAGGAAAACATCAAACAGTCCACAGAGAAACTTCACCTCGGGGAGCATTGGACGTATCAGCAGGACAACGATCCAAATCACACCACCAAGTCAGTCAAGAAATGGTTCCGGGATAATGATGTAGACGTTCTGGAGTGGCCAAGCCAAAGTCCGGACCTCAACCCAATCGAGAATCTGTGGAGGGAGCTCAAGACCGGAGTGATGGCAAGGAAACCTTCCAACCTCAAAAACCTGGAGACCTTCGCGAAGGAGGAGTAGGCCAAAATCTCTGTCGAGAAATGCAAAAACCTTGTGAGCAAGTAAAAAAACCGTTTAGAGGCTGTAATCACTTCCATTGATTACTGAATGTGACTTTGAACTGATCTAAGCAAGGGTATGAATAAATCTGGACATGACTTTTTTTGTAAATCTATCAATAAAATACCCCCGAAACAATGTATTTCTTGAAATGTCTCTTACAGTGATTCTTTCAGCTGTTTGTCACATTCTTATGTAACTTAATCCAGAAGAAACTCATTCCTCAAATAACACGATTCAAAATACTCCAAATTTGGGAAGGGTATGAATAATTTTGGGCTTAACTGTATATATTATATACGTTTATATATACAGGTATACAGACGTTTGGTCGTGATTACGTTTCTGTTGATACTTGTTATTCGCGACTTTGACCGTTACGTCCAGGTGCACTAATGATAAGCGTGTTGTTAATTCACGACCCATCATTAGCTTGGCAGGTGAGTGACCGGTGGTTTGATGTGGTCTGGAGCGGTAGTTGAGCAACACACGAGCTAGACGAGATTGAAGGGAGCCTTCCTTGATGCAGCTTAGACCATTCTTGATGATCTGAACAGCAAGTTCGGCTTGACCATTACTGGCAGGTTTGTTGGGGGCAGATGTGTAGTGCTTAATGCCATTCATTTTACAAAAGTTCTGAATCTCTGAACTCATCAATGACGATCCATTATCTGATACAATGGAGTTTGGAATGCCATGTTGTGCGAAGATGGTACATAGAGCTTCAATTGTTACAGCAGAGGATGAGGATGGCACCACAAGAGCTTCAATCCATTTGGAGTGGGCATCAACTGCAATAAGGAAAAGCTTCTCTTGAAATGGACCAGCATGGTCAATGTGTAGTCTGGACCATGGCTTTGTTGGCCACGACCACATGGCCAATGAAGACTGTGGCGGTGTCTTGGCATGGGCTTGACAAGTGTAACAATGGTGAACACTGGACTCAATGTCACTGTCCAAACCAGGCCACCAAATATGGGCGCGGGCAATATCCTTCATGGTGACTATGCCTGGATGAGCATTGTGGAGTTCACTGATAATTTTCCCACGGAGTCTATTTGGAATTATCATTATCATCTTATGATGGTGAGAGGGGGGAAAGCAGGCAGTCTACATCAATAGAGCGCCCATCCTTCTGGATGAGGTACAGTTTCGCCCCTTCCGGTAGTGATGCCCAATTACCTGGCATAACACAGTGTTTAATTTGTGACAAATCTGGATTGTTATTGGGAGCACAAGCAGTCTAGTTAGCGGATACGGGCGCCTCATCGTGAATGATGCTCGCCGTGAGATTAATGATATCGCCAGATTGTGGAAATTCTGGGATGTGACGGGAAGAGGCAGGCGAGTCAGTGTGTCAGCACAGTACATTTCTTTACTCGGGTGGTAAACCAATGAATAGTCATAACCGGCAAGGGTCAATGCCCAACTTTGTACACGACCTGATTATGTGGGCATAATGGCTCTGATTTCTCCCAGGAGACCTAACAAGGGTTTGTGATCAGTTTCAATGGTACTATGTCTTCCAACGACATACTGGTGCATCTTTAAGGTGCCCCAGACACACGCTACCACCTCTCGTCGACTTGAGCATAGTGACGTTCAGTGTCAGATCGGGTTCGTGATGCATACACAACAGGCTGGAGATTACCGGTTCCATTTGTTTGCAACAATGCAACCCAATGCCACATGAAGAGCTATCACAACTGCGAATAAGTTCCTACATGACAACCATCAACACATTCAACAAAACACAAACAGTTGACATGCATTTGGGACACAGTCTCACATGCAACATGGAGGGTTTTATCGACTCCATCCTTTTGAGGGTTGGAACGGGCTTCGGTGGAGTGAAGGACCAGTCTGAATACAACAGATTTGATGAGGCCAAGGTGTTTGGGATGTGGCTTAGCTGTGCAGATTAGTGCGTTTTGTCGACTCCCTCAGCTTAGTGCACTTTGTCCCTCCCACCATGGACGGATGGGAATGAGCTTCAGTGGGACCGCATGTGGAGATGGCGACTAGTAGCAGCGGCATGCTGTGTCCAGGCAAGCGGGGATGTCCCTGGGTGGGATCAGGCGAACCCTCAGAGGTGGAGGGCGAAACGGAGCACGAATGAGGATATGGCTTGGTCCACGAATCGTGGTTGCTTGCTGGGTTGGATGTGGATGCTTCGGGACCAGGGAACGCTCCGTACCGTCTTCGAGAAATTGCGAGTGGGGATGATGACCGGCGGTGGCAGCACATACACATGCACAAATACATGAATTGTGATTATGCATGCGTGTTTTTTGCACACACATATGTGTATGTATAGTATATATGCACTGATTATACACATAATGATATGTGATTATACACATATTATATGTGATTACAGTATACATATTATACACACTATACACACACACACACACACACACACACAGACACACACACACACACACACACACACACAGACACACACACACACACACACACACACACACACACACACACACACACACACACACACACGCACGCGCACGCGCGATTGGTGACTGAACAAAGGTGGAGAGGCTTGAGGGAAGACAGAAGAGCAGGCTGCTGCCAGGCATGCGTGGCTTGAGAGCGAGCGAGCGAGCTGTCGAAGCAGGGTGCGATGACTCGTGTCACGTGAGGACGACTCCGAGGAAGACATGGCCAAGGTTGGAGAGCTCTGTTGGGAGAAGATGAGAAATGAACGAGGCTCTACGGACGGCGGAGTGCGTTGTTTTTCTCTACAGACCCCACAGATGGTTGTGTATTGGACGCATTGTGTGGATCTGTGGGTGGTTGCTGCACCACGAGGCTGGCTGTGAAGGTTGAAACTCTCACTAGCTGTCCACAGAGAAGGGAGGTAATCCCGAGGCGGTAGGATACCGTAGTCTGGATGCAGAACTGGAATTTTACCCTCGGTGTGTTTTGGAGTACATTCACAATTTTATTGCAGATTCTGGTAACATAGACTATACTAAACTCAAATCCGAGTGATGCCACTTTGTCACGCTTGAGCAATTTTTTTGAGGAGCAAAATTCAAAATGGCCGCCATCAAAACCATTTTTTGGCCGCAACTTGGCCAAAACCGAGATATGAACCCGATTTCAGTGGCAAACCCTATGTTTTGGGGGTCAAGGAATACACTGATACGTTTAAATAAACCATACAACTCATAATAATAGTCTATATTGCAATTTTTCGATTTAGATATAATATTATGACTGAAAAAAATATCGACCGAACTATTTTCAGCCGTAACTGCCCAAAATCAATATGAACCTGATTTAAGTGGTAAACAGTATAGTGTATTGTATTGTAACAGTATATTGTATTGTATATCTTTATTTCCAACAGTACAGTTGAGTAATACAATGATAAGGTAACTACAAACTATAACTAATTATATTAACACATAACCAAATAAACGTAATAAGCAAGGTTTACACAAATTTTACACAAATTCAAATCCAAAAAAGGGTCTGTACATTATCAACTATGAATACACTGATTGGTTGCTGATGAACTTCTTTCATTCTGCTTTCACTCAATCTCACATACAAGACAGCTGCATAAATCAAATAACTGTGTTCACTCAAGTTCCACAGCTTCGCTTGCTGATACAGACTTTGTTTGGTCGTTCTGACATTCCTCCATACCATGGCAGCCACAGAACAATGAACAGGAGAGCCTGGCGGCAGAGCAACTACATCTATTCGTTGCACAGGGTCGCACTGAGCTGCACCCACACCTGATCATCTTGAGAACATTATCAGGAGCTCTGATGACATCCGGAGGCAGAGACACAGGGAGCAACATGCTCGACACTTCATGTGACCATCCATGACTCGTTGGATCGATCAATGGTGGGTCTGGATCTAATGCAGCCCGCCATATTGCTGCCTGCAAGTGCGCCCTGAGAACGTGTTGGATGAAAGCCACAGTGGTTGGTGGTAGAGTTTTTAACTGTGGTGCTGATGTCAGCTTCTTGTTAGCCATCTTTGAAGACCAGACATCAAATCGAATAGCTGACATGTCTTCTGTTTCCTGGGATCCATAGCAAGCAGCAAAGAAGGCAGTTGCTTCAGATATGACTTCTGGTAATTCTGCATCAAGATCACCAAGATAATTTAATTGATGACCATCTTTGAGGTGTTTCACAATTGTGCCTTTTCCGATACCCCACAGGTAGGCAACTGTGTCACATCCAGACACCACATGTGCTGCCAGAACTTTGGTAACAATATGTGCATGCTTCGGCACTGTCGCCTTGATGTCAACAGACGATCTGTCACGACTTGTACCAGCCATCACAAGGTTGCATGCCAGTTCCTTCAGTTGGTAAAAATGCAACAGCAATATGAATACATCTGTGTCGTCTGAAATTACCCGGATACTCGGAACTCCTGATGAGGCTAGAAGGACCATTTGTTAGATCATAATAACATCGGCTTCTTCGTGAGTGGTTCTTAGGTCAGGCCTCTCTACTACTTGGTATTCTGCAATTTCCATAGGTATTGGGTTAGGTCCAGTTAATATGAGCTTCGTGTTGGTAGAAAATGCTTCAGGATGGTCTTTGATGTAGCTGCAAATGATATTTATTAACTGGACTTTGTTCTCTGTCACTGTCAAAACGATCTTTTGTGCAGGGAGTGGTGTCATCAGATTCAGCTGGTGTCGTCGACTGGCATCTTTGCCTGCACGAGCGCTTCGCGTGACTTTCTTGATGCTGTTGTCATAATACCGGTCGAAGACCCAATACGTATCACATATCTTCAGCTTATCTCTCAAATAAGAAAGAAGATTCTGCACATAGTCATCCACTGTTCCTTTCGATGGCCATTGAATCACTTCGGCTCTGGGATGGCATCACACTTTTCGCCACAAATGAGAGATTGTTCTTTAAAATTGAACGATATGGCATCTGTTCGGCACATTCTCTTCACGACAGGCTCCTCATCTTTTTCTTTCTTCTGTAACAAACGTTTAATGTGCGTCTTGGAAGTGTATGTTGCAACGCAATTCTTGTGTGTGTGGAGTGTCTCAATATAGTCTTGTAACAGGGTTACTAGAGCGACATACCACCCATCACCTCTAAGTTTGCTCGCTTCTACGATGGTGTTGAGCCTTTCAGGTCCAGCTATACTCATTGGCTGTTTACTGGCACTGCATTTCATGCGACTATTGAGCAGGCAAGAAATGTTAAGCTGTGATGCCAACGTTCAGTTCAAGCGGATTCAAGATCACAGCTGTCGAACGTTGTCACTAGAAAAAGACAAGCAGAAATGTTCAATTGTTGTTAGATCAATATAATGCAAAACAATCACGAAATAACTGGATGTCTTATATTAATTGTTCCGAAAGTTAAACACCCCGATGCATTCTTAAATGGAAGACATTTACAAGGGGTGATGAACAAATTAATAGTTTCATTTATTTGTAAAATACATGTATAAAAAAAAACAAAAAACCTGTTCCCACCCTGTGTACTTTAAACATCATCAACACAAACGGTTGCTATGGTATCAAACCAATCATAATATGAAGATACAAAAACGTCTTGCTTTCAAAAGAAAATTGATTAGTCTACTGATAACAATACTTTATTGTTAATTCACACACAGTTTTGCATGTTTCGTTAAAATATCCAAGCATATACAACTTACTTGAACTGTTGACACAGTTCATTGATCTTCATGGCAGCCATTTTTTGTAACAACTGTACTGGGGAAAAATTGCTCTATGGAAAATTATTTTTTAACACTTTTCTCGCTATACCATGAAACTGAATTTCAACCGTACTACAGCTATATATAAACACAATAAAAGCGCAATAAAAGCACATCAGCAACCTTTCAGTGTGTTCATCGTATGTACCCTTGATATTATTTGGCTCAAGCTTTATAGGTCTAAACTTCAACAATTGGTCAATAATTTATGACAATTTTAGTCAAAATATGGTATCTGATATACCAATATTGCAATATGGACTATTTATATGGATGATATTGTTTATTTAAACATATCAGTATATTCCTTGACCCCCAAAACATAGGGTTTGCCACTGAAATCGGGTTCATATCTCGATTTTTGGCCGAGTTACAGCCAAATATACGGTTTTGATGGCGGCCATTTTGAATTTTGCTCCTCAAAAAAAATTGCTCAAGCGTGACAAAGTGGCATCACTCGGATTTGAGTTTAGTATAGTCTATGTTACCAGAATCTGCAATAAAATTGTGTATGTACTCCAAAACACACTTTAGCCAACGGCTGCCAGACTATAAGGGAAACGAATGGTGCCGACATGGTGAGAGAGTATGGGGGAGGGGCATGATGGTGAGAGGGGGAGATTATGGGGGAGGGGAAGGATGACAAGGGGAGAAAAGTATGTTCAAAATAAAAGAAAATAAAACACGAAATATGGGAACACAGACTCTGCAATGAAATGATATGTCTGTGCAGCAGTGGATCTGAGCAGACAGGATGGATGCTGAAAAATGAATAACCTGCACCTCCTCTTGTGAAGAAAAAGATCTTCTCACACAGAGACAGGAATCTGCACAGTGTTGAAAGACTGATGAGGTGCTACCTGTTTTTGGAAAAAAAACACCCATCAAACTTCACAAATGAAATATAAAGAAGGAAAATTTCAGCAAAGATTACAAAGAAATCATCCTTCAATGCCGGGTCTATTCACCCCATGCACTTTGGGGGATGAAAGGTAAGGGAAACAATTCATGGAACAGCTGGAAAAAAACAAAACTGGTGACTCGACTCGAGACGGTCCCATTGTATAAATTTGCCAGGATTGCGTCGACAGCATATAGGTCACAAGATATAAAACTAATGCAAGAGAAAGCAGACAAACCAGAGAACAAGTGGCAGAAGATTTGAAGAGAATAGAAGTTGAGGAGTTGCCAGGTGGTGGACAGAGGGAGAGTGAGAAGGTGACCGTGAGGGCACAGGGAGAGACTAGGTGGCAAAACCAGAGCTTGGAACATGGCATAGCATTTGAGACCCAGCGACGGAGCCGACAAGTGATGGAATGGAGGGAGGGGATACTGACTCCCTGCAAGGAGAGAATGGACCTGACCAACTGGCATGGACCGAGAGGCACTTGCACCATCGAGGGGGAGAGAGGGATAACGATGGGAGGAGTGGATAGTGATGGGCACAAACATGAGAGAGAACGAAATAAAGAAGGAGAGGAATATGAAATGCAGGGTGGGGCAGATAATGATGAGCAGGAAGAAGAGGGAGAATGGCAGAATTAGGGAAAGGAAGAAGACAAGGATGATGAAAAGCAGCATGAACTTGAGGAAGAGCAAACCAGAAGTTTCTACGATGATTCTGTACCAAACCATCAAAAATCGAATGTTTTGGATGTTTGACCTCACTGTGACCTTGACCTTTGACCGATTTTGACCAAAATCTAATCAGCGCGAGCCATCACCCTCCTAAATCACGTGGTGTAATTTGACATTGGTAGCTTCTTCCGTTCTCGAGTTATCGTGCCAACAAACAAACAAACAAACAAACAAGCAGTCATAGACTGGTACTTATGAAATCGTCAACTTGACCTCTGACCTTGTCTAATAAAAGCTGTCTCTCGAGAAGGTCGCGACGCAAACCAGAAGTTTCTACGGTGATTCTGTATCAAACCATCAAAAATCGTAACGTCGACCGAAGCAAAAATCTCCATTTCTCCACACAATTATATTATACCTTAACGTAACTCAACGACGCGTCTGTTCGAGCGCACTGCATCATGGGATGACCCGTGACGCGTCGAGTGAAATATTTTTTATACAATCTAAAAACGTCTCCAAAACATCCGATTTTACCAGAATTTCGACAACCGAGTTTTAAGCGTGCGAAGCGATCGCAAAAACCGAAGACAAAATTAAAATCAAAGTTAAAATGAACTCGTAACGTCAAGCGAAGCAAAAATACTCCATTTCTCCACATGAATTTACGGAATTATGTTTGACCTCACTGTGACCTTGACCTTTGACCGATTTTGACCAAAATCTAATCAGAACTAGACATCACCCTCCTGAATCATGTGGCGTAATTTGACATTGGTAGCTTCTTCCATTCTCGAGTTATCGTGCCTACAAACAAACATACAAACAAACAAACAAACAAACAGAAAAGGAAGGCATCAATATACTTACGAAACCTTTAGATTTCGTAAGTAACAAACAAACAAACAGAAACGGAAGTCATCAATATACTTACGAAATCTTGAGATTCCGTAAGTAACAAGCAGTCATAGACTGGTACTTATGGAATCGTCAACTTGACCTCTGACCTTGTCTAATAAAAGCTGTCTCTCGAGAAGGTTGCGACGCAAACCAGAAGTTTCTACGATAATTCTGTACCAAACCATCAAAATGGAATGTTTTGGATGTTTGACCTCACTGTGACCTTGACCTTTGACCGATTTTGACCAAAATCTAATCAGCGCGAGCCATCACCCTCCTAAATCACGTGGTGTAATTTGACATTGGTAGCTTCTTCCGTTCTCGAGTTATCGTGCCAACAAACAAACAAACAAACAAACAAGCAGTCATAGACTGGTACTTACGAAATCGTCAACTTGACCTCTGACCTTGTCTAATAAAAGCTGTCTCTCGAGAAGGTCGCGACGCAAACCAGAAGTTTCTACGGTGATTCTGTATCAAACCATCAAAAATCGTAACGTCGACCGAAGCAAAAATCTCCATTTCTCCACACAATTATATTATACCTTAACGTAACTCAACGACGCGTCTGTTCGAGCGCACTGCATCATGGGATGACCCGTGACGTGTCGAGTGAAATATTTTTTATACAATCTAAAAACGTCTCCAAAACATCCGATTTTACCAGAATTTCGACAACCGAGTTTTAAGCGTGCGAAGCGATCGCAAAAACCGAAGACAAAATTAAAATCAAAGTTAAAATGAACTCGTAACGTCAAGCGAAGCAAAAATACTCCATTTCTCCACATGAATTTACGGAATTATGTTTGACCTCACTGTGACCTTGACCTTTGACCGATTTTGACCAAAATCTAATCAGAACTAGACATCACCCTCCTGAATCATGTGGCGTAATTTGACATTGGTAGCTTCTTCCATTCTCGAGTTATCGTGCCTACAAACAAACATACAAACAAACAAACAAACAAACAGAAAAGGAAGGCATCAATATACTTACGAAACCTTTAGATTTCGTAAGTAACAAACAAACAAACAGAAACGGAAGTCATCAATATACTTACGAAATCTTGAGATTCCGTAAGTAACAAGCAGTCATAGACTGGTACTTATGGAATCGTCAACTTGACCTCTGACCTTGTCTAATAAAAGCTGTCTCTCGAGAAGGTTGCGACGCAAACCAGAAGTTTCTACGATAATTCTGTACCAAACCATCAAAAATGGAATGTTTTGGATGTTTGACCTCACTGTGACCTTGACCTTTGACCGATTTTGACCAAAATCTAATCAGCGCGAGCCACCAGCCTCCTGAATCACGTGGTGTAATTTGACATTGGGAGCTTCTTCCGTTCTCGAGTTATCATTTTTTGGATGTTTGACCTCACTGTGACCTTGACCTTTGACCGATTTGACCAAAATCTAATCAGCACTAGCCATCACCCTCCTGAATCAGGTGGTGTAATTTGACATTGGTAGCTTCTTCCGTTCTCGAGTTATCTGAACCAAACCATCAAAAATCGAACATTTGACCTCACTGTGACCTTGACCTTTGACCGATTTCGACCAAAATCTAATCAGCACTTGCGATCACCCTCCTGAATCACGTGGTGTAATTTGACATTGGTAGTCTCTTCCATTCTCGAGTTATCGTGCCTACAAACAAACAAACAAACAAACAAGTAGTCATAGACTGGTACTTACGAAATCGTCAACTTGACCTCTGACCTTGTCTAATAAAAGCATGAATCAGTCAGAAGCCTAAGGGGAGCTTGAATTCTGAATTCATTGTGGTCTACGATTTTACACTGTGGTTTGCAGATGATGAGTCCCAGACAAAAACTAGATTTCTTATAAAAATTCCATTTTTTTTTTTTTTAAAGTGATTCAGTACCAGCAGGATATGCTAGATAATAGGTGTATCACTTTTCAGAAGAATCTGATAAAAGACTTATTATTTATTATATATATCAGTTATTCATCGCTGTTCCAGAATTTCGACAACCGAGTTTTAAGCGTCCTAAGCGATCGCAAAAACCGAAGACAAAATTAAAATCGAAGTTAAAACGAACTTGTAACGTCGAGCGAAGCAAAATACTCCATTTCTCCACATGAATTTACGGAATTATGTTTGACCTTACTGTGACCTTGACCTTTGACCGATTTTGACCAAAATCTAATCAGCACTAGCCATCACCCTCCTGAATCACGTGGTGTAATTTGACATTGGTAGCTTCTTCCGTTCTCGAGTTATCGTGCCTACAAACAAACAAACAAACAGAAACGGAAGGCATCAATATACTTCCGAAATCTTTAGATTTCGTAAGTAACAAACAAACAAACAGAAACGAAATCTTTAGATTTCGTAAGTAACAAACAGAAAGGGGTGAAAACAGTAACCTCCGATCTTCGATGGCGGAGGTTAATGAAACGGAGAACAACTGAGAAAGGAAACGGAACAAATTCAGCAGTTTATAAGAGGAAATAGAAGCCCAAAGCTATTAAAAGAGAAGCCAACAAATGAACAATATATACATATATATATATATATATATATATATATATATATATATATATATATATATATATATATATATATATATATATATATATATATATATATATCCGAGGACAAAGGCCAAGAGGTAATGGTTGCTGAAAAGAAACTCAAAACAGAAATGATAGCAAGGAAGGAAGGAAGTCAACAATGGGAGAAAACAAAACCAGTTGCTTGAAAACAAACCTTAAGGATTCAACCACAAACTAAGGAAACAAAAGAAGATGTAACAAATCCCCCAGAGAAAAATAGAATTGAAAACTTTTGGAAAGGAATATATGAAGACCCAAAAATAACAGAGCAAGGCTACCCAAGGCAAAAATGCTACAGTTAGAACTACAGTGTATGAGAGTTATACTCTCATATACTACAGCAGTCTGCAGGGAATTACTACAGGAAAGGAATGTTCTTTTTGCCTGGGGTGGCGGATTGGATCCAAAGCATGGAAAAAGAAAAAGCAACACCAAGAGGAAATGCCCCCAGTGATAACTGATGAAGGGGGGGGGGGGGAAACAACTTATAAAAATGACAAATTTTGAAAGCTCAGGCCTGATGGAATTCCAAATTTCTGGCTAAAGCAACTAGATGGTCTCCACAATCACTACGCTCGAGCATTCAACAAACTTATCCAAGGGGAGGAGGTAATGGACAAATGGCTGACAGAGGGTAACACCTTCCTTATCCCAAAATCGGAAGAAACCCAACTACCTCAAGGAAAGACCAATAAGATGTTCACCAACAACATATAAGCTTCTGATGGGAATCATCACAGAAATGATGTACCACCACATAACACAACAAAGAGGCCCAGAGGCAAAACAGCTGAGATGCAAGAGGATGCTTCATTACAATACACCACCTACTACTCAACAAAGCCACACTCGAAAACTGTAAAATGAGAACAACCAAATTGTCCACAGCCTGGAGAGACTACAAAAAGGTTTCGATAGTGTCCCACGTTTATGGATGATAAAATGCATGCAGTTGTACAAGATCAATCCCCAAGAAATCAAACTGATTGAGAATGCAATGGAGCTTTGGACGACCACATTGATATTACAGCACTTGGAAGGAAAGATCAGAATACTAGGGGTGAAGATATGTTGCAGGATCTTCCAGAGATAGCCTTTCACCCCTCCTGTTTTGCCTGACACTGGACCCACTGGGCAATCTCATTAATGAGCAAGGACATGGATACACCATAACCTCCAATAAGATAACTTCCAATGAGATAGAAAAGGTGACACATCTACTGTACACGGATGATTTAAAACTTCGCATCGAATGAGAAAAAATTGGCAGAACACCTGAAATTAGTGAAACAATATTATGGTGATGTTCAAATGGAATTTGAACTAGATAAGTGTGCCAAGTGCACATTTGCACAAGGTAAACCAACAAAAATGGATAATGTAAAAATCGACCGAGATACAACAATACAGGAACAAGACAACAAAGCTTCCTACAAACTTCTTTGCGCAGAAGAGGGCCACTAAATATGTCACAAATAAATGCGCAAAACAATTTCCAAAGAATACTTATAATAGAATGAGTCTGATTCAGAAAACATATCTCACCCTGAGAAACAAAATCAAAGCATTCAACCAACTAGTATTCTCAGTATTCTAAAACAGGTGTGGAATAATGAACTGGCCACAAATGGATATCAACAAACTAGATATCAAAACAAGGAAACTGCTCACCATCCATAAAATGTTCTCCAAAAATCAATGCACCAACCGAGGCGAGAAGGAGGTCACGGCCTGATAGAACTCAATCAAGTGCACAGAATGACAACTGTCGTACTGGCTGAATACGTGAAAAGTTCAACAGACTACTGAACCCAATTTGTACGCAAACACGAAGACAGCAAACCAGATAAGGTATCCCGAACCCACCCAGCAAAAAATTTCCAAAAAAAAGGTGCAAAGGGAAGATGTCACACATAAAACCGGTTCTGGGTTTGGAGCATCGGCAGGTCTCTTTCAGGGCTCTCTGCTGACGATCTCAAAGTTAAGTTTCCGGTCGTTTCCTGTCCCGTTTTAACTGTTTATTTTCTCACCTACATGTTACTATGTGTTGCTAGTTCGGTTTTGTCTCAAAAATCGTGCTAGTTTGTGAGTTATCGTCGACCTTGTCTTACCGGGTGCTTGAGGCCAACCCATCCTTCCCCTTGGTGTACGATCGTGTTTATTTGTATTTTCTCCCCATTATCTTCAATTTCTATCTTTCCCACTTTCCCAACGTCCCCCATCCCTCCCATCTAAACACTCTATTTCTTGTCTTTAATCCCCCCCCCCCAAAAAAAACCTACCTTTCTCCTTGGACACTCACGAGTCTCGATTCTTCTTCTTCTTCTTCTTCTTCTCCTCATCCTCTTCTTCTTCTTCCTGCCGGCACACCATCTTTACTCTACTGAGCTGACCTTCACGATTTCTTCTGATCTACAACCTTCCATTCCCGAATCTTACCTGTTCTTCAAAAATACATCAAAAAATAATAATCTTCCTTGCATCTTTTCGATCTCTCCACATCCTGTAACCACATGTCTCTCTCCACTCTTCCACTATTTTCACAGACTGCTCTCAATTCGACCTGGTGGAGGAGTTGCTCTCTTCATCAAAAACTCGATTCCTCACTCTCCATGCACTGCCCTCACCCCCACACCCCCAGGAATACCTCTGGCTTTGGCTTCCCCTCCACTCCCACCTCATGTTTATATGTGTACTGTACCGTCCACCGAAGAGTGATGACTCCGTTTACACCTCACTATCCGAAAACATGGACCATCTTCGATCTTTGATCTTTGATCTTCTCATCCAAACTCTCTCTTCCTCTGATGTGGTGACTTCAATTGTCATCATGCCAGTTGGCAAGGTGTGGGTACCTCTTTCACCTGTCATGGCACTTCAGCAAAAGCTTTCTGTGACTCATTGGGACTGACTGAATCGGTAAACTTCCAGACCCGGATCTCAAACAATGATACTCTATCTCTTCTGGATCTGATTTTGACAAATTTCCCTGACAATATCTTCCTCCGCTCCAATCGGTTCTTCTGACCACGTCCTTGTCAAAGTGGACATCTCTCTGGCAATATCAGAGAACCACCTCACCGCCGTCGAGTCTGGCATTTCACTAAAGCTGACTGGCAGGGTCTCCAAGCAGCCATCAAACTTATAGACTGGTCTCCTATCGCTGCTTTCTCCAACATCAACTCCTCCTGGGAATTCTTTCAAAGAAACTTGCTCTCCCTCATGCACAGATTTATCCCCTCTCGTCTTCAGCTGTCCTATCCTTCCTCCCACCCTTGGTTCACTGAAGCTTGTGGTGAGGCAGTTATCCTGAAACAACTTGCCCTTGCCTCATGGAAAGCAACCCAACTGAGGGTAATCTCAGTTCCTTCCATAAAGCTCGGAACAAGTGTGTATATACCCTTCGCAGAGCCAGAAAACAACAACTTTCAAAGCTCAGGTCTGAACCTCCTCAAAACCCTGGTGGCATTTAATCAAATCTGTTTCTGGTGTTTGTTCCCCCTCCGTCCCCTCCCTTCCCTCAAATGGCCGCACTGCTGATACTGCACATGAAAAGGTTGAATGCCTTAACTCGGTGTTTGCATTAAAATCTTGTGTCCAAAACCCATCGCTATCTCGAACCACCTAACTCAGTCGCACTCATCTGTCCCTGGAATCTGTGTCCTTTTCTCCTGACAAGGTGGAGAGCTTGCTGTCAAACCTCGACTCAGATTCTGCAACCGGTCCAGACGGTATCAGCCCACATGTCCTAAAAATCTGCTCTTCTGCTCTTGCTCACCCTCTCTCTGTTGTATTCACCCTCTCATTTGCTCAATATCTGCCATCTTCTTGGAGATTAGCAAACATTACTGCCCTGCATAAAAAGGTAAAAACACAAATCCCTGCAACTGCAGACCAATCAGCCTTCTGCCAATCATCAGCAAGGTTATGGAATCCATCATCGCTTCAGACATTAAATCCTTCCTCTTCTCCAATGGCTTGATTTCCTATCATCAATTTGGTTTCAGACCAGGTCACTTTTTTTTTTTTTTTTTTTTTTTTTTTTTTGTATACCTTGGTCGAGGCTCGTATGAGAGCTAACACACAACTCACAGCAAGGAGGCATGAGACAAGAGGGGTGGGAGTGGAAGGGACAAAACATTGGGGAACAGACACAGGTGAACTGTAGAAGGGAGAGGGATGGGGATGGGACGGGGAACATGGCGAGGAGAAGATGGACATTACAGGGACTTTCAGGAAGGAAAGCAGGAGAATTGAAGGAAGTGGGCTTGGGTGGATTATCGGGGGTAGAAAAGATCGAGGATTTGGATGGGGGAAGATAAGAGGTGGTGGTGAACAGCTGTTTTGAAAGCCTGGAGGGAAGAATGGGAAAGAATAGAGTGAGGAAGTTTATTCCAAAGGCGGGAAAAAAGAGGAATGAAAGAGTGAAGATGAGCAGTGATTCGTGATTTTGGTAGTTTTACCAGAAGGGGGTTGTTGGCGGACCTTGAGCGCCCTGTGGAAATGTGGTTGGGACAAATCGCAGAGAGAGCAGGGGGGCAAGGCTGGAGAGGAGTCGGTAGAAGACAGAAAGACCACCGACCAACCTGCGGTGATTGAGTGAGAGGCCCAAAGACTCAGCTTCATTGCGGGAGATGCCGATGATCTTAAAAGCCCTGGTTTCGACAGCGTGAAGTCGAGAAAGGTGGGAGGCAGGAGCACCAGCCCAGAGGGGAGAGCAGTACTCCATCAGGCTACGGACAAAAGCTTTGTAAGTAGTCAGGAGCTCAAGAGGGCCGAGGAAGGACTTTGCACGACGGAGGATTCCCAGTCGGCGACTGGCTTTTGAGGCAAGGTTGGAAATGTGACTTTCCCAGGAAAGGTCATGGCAGATAGTGAGACCCAGAAGCTTGAAAGAAAAGACTTCTTCCAGAGGATTGTTGAGAAAGTGGATGGGGGGGTTTTGTAAACGGTCCTTTCGAAGAGACATAGTGAGAGTGTGAGATTTGTGTGGATTGAAAGACATGTTCCACGTGTTGGACCAGTTTGTGATTTTATCCAGATCTGCAGTGAGCGAAGAAGCTGCTGCTTGCCGGTCTGAGGGATGACAGATGGTACGGCAGAGGGTGGAGTCGTCGGCAAAGAGAAATAGAGGATTTTCCAGAGAGTCCGAGAGATCATTGATGAAAACCAGAAAAAGAACAGGGCCCAGAACGCTACCTTGAGGAACTCCAGCCTGCACAGGAAGAGGGGATGAAAGAACTCCGTTTAGGGCCACACGTTGACTGCGACAGGAGAGGAAGTCTGCGAGCCATGAGTGGAGATGGCCTTGAATACCATGGGAAGAGAGTTTGGTGAGTAGGGCAGGGTGCCAGACTGTGTCAAAAGCACGTGATATGTCCAGGGATACGGCTCGGATTTCCTGTCTGGCATTGAGGACCTCCATCCATTGATGGGAGAGCAGTAGCAGCATATCCAGGGTAGAGTGACCTGGTCTGAAACCAAATTGATGATTGGAAATCAAGCCATTGGAGAAGAGGAAGGATTTCATGTCTGAAGCAATGATGGATTCCATAACCTTGCTGATGATTGGGAGAAGGCTGATTGGTCTGTAGTTACAGGGATCTGTTTTTGCACCTTTTTTATGCAGGGCAGTGATGTTAGCAGATTTCCAAATCCAGTGTTAGCAGAACTTTACCCTGGATATGCTGCTTCTGCTCTCCCAACAATGGATGGAGGTCCTCAATGCCGGACATGAAATCAGAGCTATATCCCTTGACATATCACGTGCTTTTGCACGGTCTGGCACCCTGCCCTGCTCACCAAACTCTCTTCCTATGGTATCTAAGGCCATCTCCACTCATGGCTCGCAGACTTCCTCTCCTGTCGCAGTTAACGTGTGGCACTAAATGGAGTTCTTTCATCCCCTCTTCCTGTCCAGGTTGGAGTTCCTCAAGGTAGTGTTCTGGGCCCTGTTCCTTTTCTGGTTTTCCTAAATGATCTCTCCGACTCTCTGGAAAATCCTCTTTATCTCTTTGCTGATGACTCCACCCTCTGCCGTACCATCTGACATCCCTCAGACCGGCATGCAGCAGCTGCTTCGCTCACTGCAGATCTGGGTAAAAATCACAAACTGGTCCAACATGTGGAACATGTCTTTCAATCCGGACAAATCTCACACTCTCACGATGTCTCTCCGAAAAGACCATTTAGAACTCCCCCCCCCATCCACTTTCTCAACAAGCCTCTGTAAGAATTTTTTTCTTTCAAGCTTCTGGGTTTCACTATCTGCCATGACTTTTCCTGGGAGAGCCACATTTCAAACCTGGCTTCCAAAGCCAGTCGCCGACTGGGAATAATCCATCATGCAAAGTCCTTTCTCAGCCCACCTGAGCTCCTGACCGCTTACAAAGCTTTCGTCCACAGCCTGATGGAGTACTGCTCTCCCCTCTGGGCTGGTGCTCCTGCCTCCCATCTTTCTCGGCTTCATCTTTGTCCCATCTTTCTCACACTGTACAAACAAAGGCACAACAATGTATGTGGAGTAATTCACTGGCAAATCTGCAAAAACTTCAACATTCTAGTCCCAGATAACTTCTGGAAAAATGAACCAAAAGCAATAATGAAGAACAAGGAAATAACACGCACAAACGACCTGACGATCCCATCGAGTGTGAACATGGAAAACAAAGCATTGTGACCACATAGTACTTGGGTACAAAAAAAAGAAAAGAATGCATTGCTAATTGAGGGGTCAGTCAGCAAAGATTTTGGCCTAATAAACACAGAAATCAAGAAAATGACCAAATACCAAGAACTCAAAAATGAAGTGAATACACGACTGGTCAGAAGTTTTAGAACACCCCCATTTTTCAGTTTTTAATGAAATTTAAGCAGTTCAAGTCCGGGGAATAACCTGAAATGGTACAAATCTAAGCGATAAACTGCCAGAGGTTAAAAAGAAAGTTTAGGTCACCAAAAACTGAAAAATAATGTAAATTTAAGAGTTGTAAAAAAAGGCCCTTTTCAGGGAACAAGTAATGAATTAGCAACTGCAGCTGTTCTGGAGCAATATCAGTAAATTAAGCCTTAAAAGTTGATGCAAACAATTCGTGCAGGTGTTCCAACTTTTGTTGATTTGTTACAAACCCTCTGTCTGTACAAAAGCAGTGTTGGAACAAACTGTGTTGCTACACCCTCTGAAGCAATATTTGGACAATATTGCACTGCAGGAAGTAGTATATTGCTATCATAATGGCGAGAAAAAGACAACTAACAAAGGAAGACAGACAGACCATACTAACCCTTAAAAGTGGAGGTCTTTCCTTTAGAGAAATTGCAAAGTAAGCCAAGGTGTCAGTGAGTACAGTTTCCTACACCATCAAAAGGCACTTGGAAACTGGAGGAAACTCTGACAGGAAGAGGACTGGCAGACCCAAAGCCACAACACAATCAGAAGACAAGTTTCTGAGAGTCAACAGCTTGTGTGATAGACGGCTCACAGGACAGCAATTTCAAGCACAGCTCACCACTGGTCGAAGTAAGGAAGTCTTATTTTCAACTGTAAGGAGAAGACTTCGAGCTGCAGGTTTGACACATCGAGTGACAGTAAGAAAGCCATTGCTAAGATGGCAAAATAAGAAAAAGAGGCTTGCCTGGGCCACGAAATGACACCAGTGGACTACTGAAAACTCGAAGGTCTTATGGACTGATGAATCAAAATTTGAAATCTTTGGTTCATCACG
>NC_140973.1:13549415-13611915 GCF_056783735.1 Eptatretus burgeri | reverse complement strand
ACCCTTCCCCAACCCCTGCCGAAACGGCTCACTCAAGCGCACCCGACATGGCCCAGCTATGCGCCATGCTGGCGGCAATGGCAGCGAAGATGAATGCGAACATGAACAAGCAAATGGACGAAGTAAAAACGAGGATGGATGCGAATACACAACAAATAAATGCGGATATGAAAGGCATGAACGAAAAGATGGATGCGTATACACAAAAGATGGATGCGTATACACAAAAGATGAATGCGAATACACAAAAAATGGAAACAAATATGAAGGAAGAAACTAAAAAGCTGCGGGGTGAGACGCAGAACATGGGCCGAAGCCTGCAGGCGGGCATGAAGGCCGTGACCAGGGAGCTGGGAATGGCGACTCCACGTGTGGAAGCAAACGAGCTGGAAGGGGGTGCAACGGCTGGCAGGCCCGCGGTGGAGGCGGGTAAAAAAAATAATTCGGGGGGCGTGTTGGGCGAGGGTCGTGACAGAGGAATCGACGGTGACCAAGAGGGAAAAATTATATGGGGAGACCAAAACGTGCGAGACGAGACACGAGGTGACGACAACAGAAACTTATAAATGTATAGAGACACGGGAGACAGAAAAAATAGAGAGACAACACGATGAAGACGGGGTAAGTGACGCGCACACACACACGGAGGTAGTGGAGGACAATGGGGGTGAGCTCGCGGAGCGTGTAGAGACCCAGTGCGAGCACCTGGATGGCCTCCTCCAGGAACGAGGGGAGGGAGTATGCCCCCTTGAGGCGAGTCACGACCAGGTGAGTTCGGTCGTGCTTTGCGAGGTTGAGGAGGCGAGTGCTGTGAACGGGTGCTCGGAGAGCTTGGGGGGTATAGAGGCCCCGGAGACCCTTGTGGGGACACGAATCCCCAGTGTGGTTGTCCCTGTGTGTGTGGTGCAAGGCGTGAGTGCGGCACCGTGTGTGGAAGCGACCCCGTGTGTGAGTGGTGTGGTGGCGATGGTGCCAGAGTACGTGCTTCCCAGCACGCCGTGTGTGGATGAGGCATCGTGTGTGGAAGAGGCCGTGGGTGTGAGTGAAACGGCCTGCATGAGTGAGGCACCGCGGGTGAGTGCCTCCGCGTGTGGGGGTGAGGCACCGTGTGTGAGTGAGGAACCGCGGGTGAGTGCCCCCGCGCGAGTGAATGGAGCACCACGTGTGAGTGGTATGGTTTGTGCAAGGGAGACCGTGTGTGTGAGTGAGGCACCGCGGGTGAGTGCCCCCGCGCGAGTGAATAGAGCACCACGTGTGAGTGGTATTGTTTGTGTAAGGGAGACCGTGTGTGTGAGAGAGCGGTATGTGAGGGAGATGTCGGTTGGCATGCGGGAGCACGCAGCCGCGTCTCCCGGTGTGAGTTTAATGGTGTGGAGTGTGAGCGTCGTAACACGCAGGTGTGCGTGGGTCGAATGGCGACGACGGCGACATGTTAGGAAAGAAAGCCGAGTGGCGGCTGTTGTTGTTTCGCGGACCGTGCCGGGTTCACCCAGCAGTGAGCACGAGGTTCGTGCTGTGCAACGCACGAGACCGCCACGTGCTCGCTTGCGAGAGTGAAGTCCCGGTCCGGAAACGCACGCGGTGGATTTGCCGATCCCGCGGACGGACAAAGTTTAGGCAGGTAAATGGATTTGGACCGGACGGGTTCTCCACGCGATCGTGTGTGTTAAGCTCCAACGGGCAAGGCACACGTGTTCGCGTCGGGAACCCCTCGAGACGTGGGGCTTGTGTTTTTTTTTTATACGCACGGTGACGCCATGGCTGCACGTGGGGTTGGAATCCGGCAGGAGGGGTATCTCTGCCGGATGGTACCGTCCAAGGAGGGACGAGGAACACGTGCAGCTGCATGACGTCACGGGCAGTTGCAGGTGTAAAGTGCGCGAGCTCTGAGTTGCCGCGCAGGTGCTGCGCATGGAAAAAAAAAAAAAAACAAGCCTCACTTTCGGGTGCACAGGATTCCTGGGCAAGGGGTGGAAGACCCCCTTACCCGGGGCACAGGATGGAAACTAGTTAGGGGGAAGGGTTAGCTTAGTTAGACCGACTTCATGGGGCAGGGGTAAGTCCTCATGGAGTCCGTGGAATGGATTAGTTAGAGGGATTTAGTGAGCTTTAGGTTGGGAAATAAAATGATTTATTTGGAGACAGTGACAGACTTGTGGATATGTAGAGGGGACGTAGCTTAGCTACTTAGTGTTAAAAGGAAACGTGCTGTAGTGTAAGGGACGACGTGGGAGCACGAGTTAGTTAGGGGATGCAGATAGAAGGATGGCAAGTTCAGCGGTGTGTGTGTTGAAGAGTTGGTGAGTTGTGAGGTGAGTACTTGGTGAGTGAGTGAGGCCAGCGGGTCTGTGTGTATGGAGCGAATGGGGAATGCATGGTGCGATGAGTGATTGGGGGGAGGAGTGACTCCTGCCCAAGGGACCCCCGGGGTCAGAGTGAAGTGAGTTAGCTGGGTTAGTCAAATTGAAAAATGGAGGTCGTTTTGCTGTTGGTGGGAAAGTAGGCTCGAGACCCATTTGGAGGGGTGCAGGAGCCCTGTTGACGGGCTTGGGAGCGTGGCTGCGAAAGGTGAGTATCGCTGAGTGGGTACCCCGGGCACCAGGCTAGTCGGCCGTGGTAGGCCAAGGGCCCATGGGGGGCCGGGATAGCGTAGTGGGCACGGGTGCGCCTGCTTGGTGCGGGGGCCCGGGGCGCCATTAGCCACGTGGGCAGTGTTGTGGGCACGGGTGACCCTCGGAAAGGGGCCCGGGAGGCCGGCCTGCCACGTGTGCGTTTCAGTGGAGGTGCCATGGGGGGCACTCCCGGTGTTAGGGAGCTGGTAGGCTCGGAGGCAGTGTAGTGCCCGGGGGTGCCATAGCGGGAGATTTGGCAGAGGGTCGTGCCTGCCAGAGAGAGCCACGTGTCCCAGCCAGGAGACCGTGTGAGGGCACGGAGAGAAAATTGGGGGGCGAGGCCCGAAATTGTGAGGACACCAACACAGGCGACGGGAATCTGGGTTGTTAGAACCAATAGTTTAAGCGAGAGGCGCTTGTTGAAAGCCCCGGGGTAGTTTAACAGTTAAATGGATAGGGTAGATTAGGAAGTGTACCCCTCCGCACCATCCATCCCCTCGCTGTCGTTGTGGGCCGCTGGACCCACTTGGTGTTAAGATCGCCGAACTCTGGGGAGGCCATTCTGAGGCTTCGTTGGGCCTCGACACAGGATGCTAGCTCTCCCTTATTCCCCTCCGGGAAGGGAACGTAGGGGTTGGGAGTAGGCTAGGTGACAGGATAGGTTAGCCGAACAAGGACGATAAAGGGGGTTAGGGGACGATTTATAGTGGGGAAGTAAAAATAAAAACAACAAAAAAATAAGTTGGGGCTAAATTGGGGTTTGACAAATTAAGGGAGTGGGTATGTACAGTGACAGGCAAAGGCGATAGGTTGGGAGGGAGACAGGTAGGTAGGTCCGAGCCCGCCCTCCAAGTGGCCAGCACCACCGCACTCCCTCCACCAACCTCCACTGAACGGCAAGAGCTGGCCAACTTCATCGGCTGGCCGTGTTTTGCTTCAAGGCGGAGGCCGGCCAACTTCATCGGCAGCTGTTGTTTTGCTGCAAGGCCTGTGCCATCGGCTGGCCGTGTTTGCTTCAAGGCCTGTGCCGGCCACTTCATCTGCTGGCTGTTTTTCTTTAAGGCCTGTGCCGGCCAGTTCATCTGCCGGCTGTGTTTGCCTGCAGCGGCCTTCTTCTGCGGGCTGTGTTTGCCTGCTACCTTTGCCATGCCATGCCCACTGCCCACGTTCACCAGCCCCGTTCAATTTTGCTTTGCCCCCCCCCCCCCTGTTCATTTCCATGTGCGCCAGGATCCGCAAGGCAACAGTTTGCAAGCTGCAAGAACTGCCCCGTTGGCAGCTACAACACGGGCCTGCAGTGGCGGCCCGTGCACCGTGTTTGCGTCCATCCATTCGTTGTGTTCATTGCGTGTGCCACTTGAGCTGGCACGGAGACTGCGTTGTGCAGCCCATGCACCGTTGTGGTTCACTGCGTTCAGTTCAAAAGGGAAGGCCTTGGACTGCGTGTGAGCAGCCAGCCACGTTCCCTGTCACCTGCATTGTTTTGAGCCAGAGACTGCATGTGGGCAGCCTGGCTCCCTGCTAACTGCTTTTCTTTTGCAGAGTTCAGTGATCCTGGGCCATGGTTTAGTGTAAAATTTGTAAGTTAAGGTTAAGATGTACTGTAAATATGAGTGCGCCCCCGGCATGTTTGTCTTAGCGCCGGCAATTTTATGTAAGTCGTCCGTGTGAGTGAGTTTGTTTAGATAGTTACGCAGCCCTCAGGTTATTTATTTTGGGGACACGAATACCATGAATGTCGCACTCAGGGATCCGTAGGTAAAATGTACTAGGGGAAAACTACACATGATGGCACACGAAAATTTGACGACTCGGGACGAGTCTGTAAAATGGGGAGGGGGTAGTGTTGTGGTTACCAAATTCGCAAACCACCATTCAGGTCCCTTAGGTGAGATATCTCGGTAAGTATATGTGTAGTTAGGCCCAAACCCGTTGTCTAGTGGGAATAAATGTCATTCATGCGTGCTGCGACTCTTCAGGATAGCCGTTTTTCTTTTACTATCTTTATTTTGGACCAACCGCCATTGTTACCACCACCAGTCACAACATCAACCACCAACCACAACGCCGCTTCACCACAACCGCCACGACCACGTCACACCTCGCAACCGTCGCATCGCCACCGTTCTTGCGCCGCTTGTGGGTACCGGTGTTGGACTCGTGCAGGGCGCGCGCCGAACAGCGTGTACAAAACCACGGATTTTCCACTTTAAAAACGGATCAAAAACGACACACGCCCACTTTTGTTCCGTCCAATCGGTGAGCGAGGGGCGATTTGGCCCCGCCTCCAGGGCGTTGGAGGGCGATCGATATATGCAAATTTATGGATCAAAAAGCATTCACGCCCACTTTTTCTCGGGCCAATGGGGAGCGAGGTGAAAGGTCGAAGGGAGGGGGTCAAAGATGAGAGAGCGAAGCCACGGGGCTTATATAAGCGACCGCGTTCGTCAGTCAACAAGAACAGAGAGTTAAGACTTCGCGGGCGGTGGAGTTGGGAAGAAGAAGCAAGAAGGAGTTGGTCGTCGTCGTGTGCGTTGGAGTCGGAGCAAAAGGGGACGGAGCTGTGGAGAGGCGGCGAGGGCAGACGAGGGGGTGCTCGCGTCGTGCAGGGAGCTGCACACCAGGGAGGCCGACGGCGCGACCTGGCCGAGGTGGAGATGCTCGTCGCGGGACTCGAGGCAGAGTGGAAATCCTCTATACCCCGAGCATCAGCAACCCCCTCCTGTTTCCCCCCGCGCTGAGATAGTGCGACCAAGGGGGCCCCTTTCCCACCCCCTACCAGACACTGCCCGCGAGGCCCGCGGAGTTGAGGCACCATCGCCGCTCCGCGTCTCATCACCAGACGGGTAGGCCCGACCCGGTCTCGGCCTCAGGCCCGCCTCATCTTTGAGGGTGTTCTTTTCCTTGGTTTTGGGTATGTGTTGTCGGCGCCGTCTGTGAAGTAAAATTGTATAAGTGTTGCCGTGTGCTCGCGTAATCGGTATTAGATCTGCATTGTCGCATTTGCTTTTTGTGTAAAATTGCATTGTGTTTCTCTTCTTTTCTATGTGCTTTTGGTGGAATTGAATATGTGTGCTTTCCGTTCGTCGCGAATAAATGTGCTTTGTGTTGAACTGTTTCCCGCTTCGCTTCGTCATTTCCTTCATTGAATCCTCATCTTGCTTCACGTAAAGGGTTGGTAGTGGGCTGAATACGCCCGATAATTAATCGAACCGTCGAGGCCGACGATAACACCGCTCGGTTATCCCGATAGTACGGAACGGGTCGCTTAAGTGGCCCGTGTCCGAAGTCGACCTGCGGCGAGGTGCGATCGCCCGGTCTACCCTCCGTGTGGGTACTTAGGTAGGTCGAATTTGGCGAGCAACCCTATCCCACGCGGGGGCTGATTGGCTCGATCGCGGTGAGACCGAAAGGTCCACCCGTGACTGGTTCCCAGCGTTAGTCCGAGAGGGTCACGACTGGATTGTCCGTCCGGTGGGCGACGTGCCGCGATTCGAGTTACGTGGCCGTCAGCACGCCGGCGGGCGCGAATCCGTAACAATATTGTTGCGGGCCGGTGGTCGGGTGAGAAGACCAGCAGGGGAGGAAAGCTATCTCTGGTTCCCACCAGTCTCCCTGGAATTGCAGGCCGTTGTACACGGATAATTCCGTGACACAGCGGATCGCTAAACAACCGTGAACGCCAACAACTCAACCACGTAATTAAGGGTCCTCCGTCTACTTTATCCGGTTACCTAAAAAAAAAAAATCACATGATCTAATTACCGGGGGACAAGCCTTCGGTACACCTTGTCCAAATCCAATCACTTTACAGGATCCTTTACGGGGTAATTATTCTACACTCTTAACTTAAACGAGGACAGGTGCCATGACATACACATGCACGCATGCACGCACACACGCACGCATGCACGCACACACAACACGATGAAGAAGAGTTAATGAGAAGAGAGAGGGGAGGAGATGAGGCTAACTGTCTCTCAATACCTTGCACGATTGACTGACTGCGCCACCAGTATGTTTTGGGGGATGCTCCGCTAGGGGATACCTCCCTGACAGCTGGCGCGTCGTCTCCCGCTTCGTGGCACTTCCTGCAGCTAAGCGTCTATCCAGAGAATGGGGTGCGACCATCAGGCAGAGTCAAAAGCTAATGAGCGTAGTGGCAGACAGGATGAGTCAGGTGGGTGGATGGGCGGAGTCAGCGGCGAGTTGGTGAAGAAGGCGGAGTCAGCAGGTGAGTGGGCGGGATGGCAGGAACCAGCTGGAGTGAGCAGACAGGAACGGAAAACCACCAGCAGACGGGGAACGCACGAACGGCCCCGTGACCCATCCTTTTATAGACCCTGTGGTGCAGTGTGGGGCGACGACCCGAAGCCATGTGTCGTCACCCGAATCGGGTGCTCTGTTTGGGCCCCGGCCAGCACACGGTCCAGCCGTGAGAGCCGGAAGCGGCTCCACTTTACATCCGGCAAGATGATTACAAGCTGCGGAATCGTCTCGCTCCGAGCACCGTGACACGAATCGCCCTGCACCGAACTCCCGGCCCGTGCCCCAGCGATCAGCGGTCAGTGCCGGTCAATGCGCTCCCTGTCCATAAGCCATGCTGCCCAAGCCATACAGAACGCCTCTGTCTAGCAGCAGCCTCGCTGGGCGGAGAGGTGAGAAGACGTCCGCTGTCCGTGGGAGACACCCGCGGCCGCCGTGGTCAGCGAAGACCGATGGTAAGATGCTATGGTAAGCACATGTGGAGACCCGAACAAGATGTGTGCTATTTGTGCCCTGCCCTGTGTATGATAAATTATCACGGGGCTGCGCGTGGGTCTGCCACCATTGAGCATGCGGTCATTTATCAAAAGCGGTGGTGTGCACGGTGCCAGCCCTGATCTTTGTCAGGAATTGAAGGAAAGGATTGAATATAATTATTAGATGTAGACCGATTGAAAAGAGTATAGATATAAGTATCAGATGGAGATTCGGATTGAAAAAGAAGATAGATATAATTATTAGACTCAGAAATGGGTTGAAAAGGGCACGGCCGCAGTTTTTACAGGTGGTTGTCTGAGTACAGTGCCTGCTGGCCTTCGCGAGGACCTATTCTTCCAGTGAAGGGCACAGCCGCAGTTTTACAGGTGGCCACGGCGTGAATTTATCTCAGGAATAGAGAAAAAGAAGAGTAGGAATGAAGTCAGAGATATAATCAGACCTAACTATGAGATTCACACAACGCACTGTCCCGTTTGACCCATTCGACAAGAGGAAAGGAACTATCTGCAAGTATAACAATGAAAGAACTGTCTGAGACCACTGTATGATTGATGCCATTGCGTTAAGGGGATGCGGTTCCCAGAACCACAACAATATATATATATATATATATATATATATATATATATATATATATATATATATATATATATATATATATATATATATATATATATATATATAGTCATGCGCCACTTAACGACGTTCCGGGCAATGACTGATCGCATATACGACGGATCTGCCAGCTCTGAAAAAAAAAAAATGTTGCTGAAAAATTCCTATCGCCGAGTGATGTAGCCGACGTAGCGCTGCCAGTCGTATAAAAATAGCACGTACAATTATGTACGCTGTACAGTACATAATACTTCATAATGATAATAAACGACAGTGTGGCCGTTATAATACGATCGTTGAGGTCCATAAAATGTCATCGCGAAAAAACAGGATCGTGCTAAATCGGGATTCAAGGAAATCGGCTTTTAAACTGAACCAATGTTTCCACGTTTACCTTCGAGCAAGTAAATTAGCTTTGAATTGAAGAATTCCGCGAATAAATCGTTGTTGTTACAGTCGAAATTAAAACACAAATTTATTTTTGGGTGAAGCTATTCATGTTGTTAAAACAATCGCACTGTTCCGAAAATATATATCACAATTGACAGGAGCTCGTTTCTTCATTTATAAATTATAACATCGATGTAATGATTACGTATTTATAAAATCCAAACGCTATTTATTCATTTTTCTATAATCGATGCGAGAGGAGATTGTGAGCTCCTGCTAACAACACCGATGGCCGTCATGAACAGCACAAAGGTAAAACTAACGTGTCTTCCGTCTCTCTTGGATGCGTGTTACAATTGCCGACAGTATTCAGTACAGTAACATGCTGTACAGGTTTGTATCCGAGGAGCAATAGGCTATACCATATAGCCAAGGTGGCGAGTTTTGTGTGAGTACGATGTTCGAAAACGAAAACGAAAAAAAACAAAATGTTCACACAACGACGACGTCGCTTTGCGACGAGTTTCTCAGAACGTAACCCCGTCGTTAAGTGGCGCATGACTGTATATATATATATATATATATATATATATATATATATATATATATATATATATATATGTATATGTATATATATATATATATGTATATATATATATATATATATATATATATATATATATATATATATATATATATATATATACACATGTATATATATATATATATATATATATATATATATATATATATATATATATATATATATATATATATATTTCATTTATTTATATTTTCATTTACAGATGCTTTCTGCCAGTCCTGTAATTTTCCTGGTGTATCAGCTTTGAGGTACATCAGCACACAAACTTACTGTGCTTCCCCATTCTCTCGGGTCACTCACCTGCATTTTTCCTTTATTTATTTATTTTCATTGATTTATATTTTCATTTACAGATGCTTTCTGCCAGTCCTGTAATTTTCCTGGTGTATCAGCTTTGAGGTACATCAGCACACAAACTTACTGTGCTTCCCCATTCTCTCGGGTCACTCACCTGCATTTTTCCTTTATTTATTTATTTTCATTGATTTATATTTTCATTTACAGATGCTTTCTGCCAGTCCTGTAATTTTCCTGGTGTATCAGCTTTGAGGTACATCAGCACACAAACTTACTGTGCTTCCCCATTCTCTCGGGTCACTCACCTGCATTTTTCCTTTATTTATTTATTTTCATTGATTTATATTTTCATTGACAGATGCTTTCCGATGGGTTCTTTGATTTTTTTTTCCCCCGGTGTATTGGCTTTGATGTCCATCGGCACGCAAAATTTCAGCTTTCTACATCACCCAAAAGGTCCCGATCTTTTATATCAGTCAGTGAGTGAGTCAGTGAATCAGAGAATTAGTGGTAAGAAATAGCTTTATATAATACTAGAGGGGTGTGCTTAAACATTATGGAAGCATACGAACCGTGTTTCCCCATAGTGTCGGGTCGCTCACTTGCATTTGATTTTTCATTTATTTATATTTTCATTTAAGGATGTTGTCTGATGATTCTATGTCTGGTGTTGGCTTAATTGTGGGTGTGGTGGGCTTTTGATCCGAGGGTCCTGAGTTCAAATCCCGCTCAGCTATTGAATTAATACCAGGTGGGGTTAACTGGGCCTGCCATCCTTCCGAGGTTGGCAAAATGAGTACCAGCATGCTGGTATCTTGTGTCGGAGTGGCGACCCATCCAGGATTGTGCCCAATAGCCAAGGAGTTTGCTTAAGTAGCACCAACGCTCTGCACAGAGTATGATCCCAATCTCCTCCTCCTCTTGATGATTCTGTGATTTTTTTTTTCCAGTCTACTAGCTTCGATGTCCATCAGCTTGCAAAATTTCAGCTTTCTGCGTTATCCAGATGGCACCGATCTATAATATCAATCAGTCAGTCATTGGTGAGAAAGAGCTTCATATATTAGATTAGCATGATGTGGTTACACATTGTTTAAGCACATGAACTGTGTTTTTCTTCATTGTCTCTGGTCACTCACCTGCATTTGATTTTTCATAAATTTATATTTTCATTGATGGATGCTTTATGATGGTTTTGTGATTTTTTTCTGGTGTATCGACTTCGAAGTCTATCGGCATACAAAAATTACTGTGCTCCCACATTGTCTCGGGTCACTCACCTACAATTTTTTTTAATTTATTTATATTTTCATTTGTGGATGATGTGCGACAATTCAGTTTTTTTTTTTCAAGTGTACTGGCTTCGATATCCATCGCCACGTTACATCATCCAGAAGGCACCGATCTTTAATTCCAGTCAGTTAGTGGTTAGAAGGAGCTATATATACATACATATATATAGCACTCCCCCCATCTCCTTTGAACATCGCCCTACACCAAAGTATCATCTCCAATCCAGAGGACTCGGACCGGCAACTCTGGCAAAAAAGAAAAAGATTACATCGTCAACATCAGTTAAACATCAAATGCAGCTACCTATCTAGATTTCAGGCTTGTTTGCCCTCATCAGGACAACATACCGATAAATATCTTGCCAATGATGACCACATTCATTGTTTAAACATCAGATGCACCTCCTGACTGTTATGGTAAGCAATGGAGATCAGGAGAGTGCTTGTCCCACTCCACATGTTTTTGATTTAGACGCTGATCGCATTATGTGCCTTCTGGTTGAACGGTTTGCATTAGCGGGAACAATCGTCTGGGTGGCAGACGGAAGGTGTTCTTTGCGGATTATGTGGTTTTATCAAGTGAGACATAATCTTCGGCGATACTCACCATAACAGTCAGGAGATGTCTGATGTTTTAACGACAAATGTGTTCATCATCGGTGAGATATTTATTAGTATACTATCCCAATGAGGGCAAACAAGCATAAAATCCAGATTGGTGGCTCCATTTGATGTTTAACTGATGTTAACTATGTAATATTTGTCTGTTTGGCAGAGTTGCCAGGCCGAGGTCTCTGGATTGGAGGTGATGCTTCGGTGTAGGACTATGTCCAATGGAGTTTGGGGGAGTGCTTGTCGCACTCCACATGTTTTTGACATATATTGTGTGCCATGTAGAAGTTCATAATTTTCACTTAATACCTATCCCTAACAGCATTCGTTGTAACATAAATTGAAATCATAGTGATAATCCCAATCCCCTTTGTACATAATATGTATATGGTCACAAACTTTGTGCACCCCACTTTCCCTCCCCTTCGTTTTATCAATCTACAATGAGCTACTGCTGCTTGACCTTTACATTAATTAAATGGCACCCTTGCATCAATTCCTGCGAATTTTCAAGGAAATATTTCAGAAAACAACACTCTACATATTTATCTTTTTACAGTGTGTCAAATTTCAGGATGGATATCTTATTAATTTGGGAAGTGTTTGTTAAATCTATCAAAACAACTTTGCCTTTTATGCCCGTTACCATGGCAAGGCAGCATCACCCTTCAGGATAATTGCTGTGGCTGTGATATTCGAATGCCATGCACAAAGCGCATCGAGGACGAAGCCAAAGTATATACCGGTTGTTGGGCTTTTTCATGGTTAACGTTCCACCAAATCCAAATCTGACAATGTCTTTGTTATCATGTCGGTCAGTCGGTGTCTCAAAGTTGTGTTTAATTGATCGTTTCATTAAGCATGTAGGTCGATATGCACCTCGAATCATCATGCGGAAAGCAAAGGGAGGTGTGTTGGGCCCAGGCCTGAATTGAGGGATGATTGACCATCCAGCGTGAGTAATCAGATTCAGTGATATGCTGAAACAACCTAAGTGGGCAGCAAAATTGCATTTGCAGTATTGTAGAGAGAGAGAGAGAGAGAGAGAGAGAGAGAGAGAGAGAGAGAGAGAGAGAGAGAGAGAGAGAGAGAGAGAGAGAGAGAGAGAGAGAGAGAGAGAAAGAGAGAGAGATCCTGCTCTGACATTTATCTTTATCTATCTCTATCTCTATCTCTCTCGTTGCGCTACAAGTTTAAGCGATGATTTTCCATTCCATAATAAGGCAACCTTGAGGAGAATACGACTTGTATCTTTCGAATACATGAGACCAGGTTGCAGTGGGAAGGTTGCTTGAGAGGGTGGTCACGAGCCACCGAAAAGGAAGAACAATTAATGTGGCGCCATCTTTGCGTGGGCATCTGGGTGGCAGGACTGCGTGGTACTTCATGGTCTCAGCCACACGAGTCCGCCGTTGCTCCTAGAAACAGCCCTCTGATCCCATGCCTACTGTTTTATAGGCAATAATTCCAGAATGCTAAGAACGTTATACCCATGAAATTAGCAAAAAGATCTGCGGCATGCAGAGAGCGCGTGAATTCCGTGCTTGGACTTTTGAACCGGAGTCCAGGGAGCACGGGAGGTCAAAGGGCTAATGATTCTCCCCCCCCCCCCCCCCAACGACGTCTGTTGTCTCAACCGAACATTGCTGAGCAATAAGACATTTTTGTTTGATTTCTCTCCTTCAAGCCGCTCGCTCGAGAATGTCAAGAGGCGTCCGCGTGCAATCGGAGTACATCAAGCAAGTACGTTAGAGAAAGTTCCCTCTTGATAACTCCAAAGGTCACAAGTTCATGTCGCTGCCAAGATGAACTGGCCATTTGTTTGGTGAATCAGCACAGCTGGGCTATTACTTTAGCAGTTTTGACAACTTGGCTGAAAAAGTTGTCGCTTGTGATAATATTTTTGACGTTTTACATCTTCCCTATGATTCATATGCAATGGAAAGAAATATGAATAATTGTACATACCGGAGTTCACAACTCAGTGTTGCGATATACGCAATTATCATTTGGTTGCTCTCAACCTGACTGCTGATGAACAAGTTTTCGGGTTGAGGCAGTTTCATACTTTTTATCGGACAAGTGGGATACTATATGGTAAGCTACAGTTGCTGTGGGAGTCCGATGGCATTTGTGAATGCAGTTTGCCACTTCCATTCCAATTTACCAGACAAGTGTTTGACCTATCGTCCTCGAATGACGAGCGACGAAGGAAACACGGACGGTTGGATTCAAATTTCAGATCGGAAGCTTTGTTATCTCATTAACAACCTCTTCCCTCGTCGAAAAAGTGAACTTAAACACTACGTCTGTGCTGCAAATAAACTGAGTAGGCAGTAGCAATGGCTCACCGTTACTCCGTAATGACCCGTGGCTTAATGCGATCCCATGCTTCGGTCCATACATGAGTCAGAATGTTTTATCATCGCAGTAAATGTTTTTTTTTAATTTTTTTTTTTACCCAACACCTTGCACAGGATGCACTTTTTCACAAAAGGGCAAAGGTGTAAAAATGACCAATTATTGTTGTCCAATTGTCTCATTGTTTGGCACACAAAAGGAAGTAAAGAAGTAAGAAGCACACAAAGAACGGTGAATAAATGAATACAGCTGGGGCAAGACCCAGGAGAATGCCTCATTAGGCAGACGGGCCGGGATGTTGCTGCTGTGGCCTTGTTTTGCAGCGAGACCTGCTGGGATGAATCAGGGCCTGCGGCCTTGGAATGTGGTGGTAGCAGGTGGTCCTATCCCATGAGGCCAGCTGAAGAACAGCCTCAAGCGGGACAGAAATGATCTGATGGCATCTAACCAGAGCTGCAACAACAAATGGTGCTGCAGCCTGAGCTTGGGGAGGTGTTTTTTGTTTTTCTTTTTACAGGTAATGAGGCTCATGGAAGAGCGGAACAACAAGCGGCAAAGGGTCAACCGATATAAAGTGAGGCGAAGGGGAAACAGCACAAGAATGTACGGATGCACTACGGCACAGGGGGAGAAATTGCAGATGAAAAGGGGGCAGTTTCTTTCGTGAGTGTTGTAAAGCTCAGGTGTGGTGGCAGTAGGCAGGAGACATAAAGGCCTAGAGGGAACAAACCCACAAACACAGTTCTGCAGGTGAGAAAAGAGGGGAGGGGGAGCATGAATGGGGGGTGTTTAGTTTTAGATTTGAGGAGAGCAAGGGAAGGGTTTATGGTGGAGTCCATAAAATGTTGAGAGGCAGGCGTTGGAACAGAGTGTGAGAAGTCAGGAAGAGCAAGACTGGAATAGAACCGGAAAAGGATTGCAAGGCCACCAACCTACTTGAAGTGAGCAGGAACCAGTCCCACAAATTCATATCCCTGTCACAAGATGCCAATCATATGGAGGGCCTTAAACTCCAAGGGTGGGCAAGATAGAAAGCAACAGCACTAGTGCACAGTGGAGAGCTGTATTCCTATAAAGTGTTTTCAGGGAACAACGAGGCTGACAGGATGGCCTAGAGGTACCCACACTCCCCTCTAAGCTGGCTAGCCTGGCTTTGAATCCCCACTCAGCTATAAACTGTCAACCCGGTGTTCCACAGATACGGTGATTCATCAATGGGTGTGCCATCCCTCGGATTGACTGCCAGCATTCGTTGGTGGACATCAAAGATCCCACAGTGTCCTTCCCGAAGAGTAGGCGAGTTCTCGCCAGCATGGTGAACAAATTACAAAATTCCTGCCCTAACAGGCAGAGGGCACTGCACCAGCGGTACAGCGCGCCCTCAGCCAATGATGCTTGCCCACAGCCTTGTGCTGCATACGAAAGAAGAAGTTGACAACAGACAAAGGAAGGACTCGATCCTGCTGATAATTCTGTGGTCGCACCGAATCTGGAGTCCAACTTGCAGATATCATCCATCAATAAAGGCTATTGTCAATGGCGAGGCCCATTTGGTTGATCTGCAAGTCCTGGGCATCACTGAAACGTGCAAAATATGTTTGTGGTCATGTTTGCCTGTGGGAAAAGGGTATCAATGGACGCTCAGTAAACATTTAGCTGAAATGAAGCTTTGAGTCTTTAATATAATGCCCCGTATGATGCCACTCATGAAATTAGAAACTGTTAAAGGGCAAATTCAACTTCATTGTGAAAGCACCATATGTAGCCTAGTGCAAATAAAAAGTCAGGCCAATGACCTAGAACATGACACCCTTTCCCTTCCCCGCTCTCAGGTTTTATGATAAAATAAGAGGACAAACTTTTCTTGCGTATCTTGACCAAGGTTGGTTGGTGAGGAAATTCCGAAAAACTAGACCAGATATAAAGTTTCAAAGTGACCCACAGTCCATCCTTCCCGCACCTTGTGCACCAAAGAGCAGTCCGCCACATTGTGGCGTAACAGGATGCAGTTGAAACGGTATCAGAAAAGTGATTGTCAATTGTGATTGATCAACCTTACCACTGTCCTAACTGTCCTCTTCTTTCATCCCAGGCTATATGTGACTCCCAGTCCTATCACTGTCATTTCTGCTGAAGAACTCTTCTCCACTCATTTTTGTCTCGAGTCTGTACCCTTCATAATCTGAAACATCTCTATCATTTCCCATCGAAACTACCTCATTTGTAAATGGATGAAGACCTGTCTCCTTCAGGTGCTCCTCATAGCTTAGTATCGCTAATCGCAGAATCAATCCATTAGTTCTACGGTGAACCTTCTTCTACACTCTACAGCAACCATGTCCTTCTTATCAACAGAAGTAACAAGAGAGAGCAACAGACATGATATATTACATCAAAGAAGTCAGCCATCAACCGAATTATGGTTTGTGTAAGGTGTTGTGAATTTTAAAAGCAGACTATGGATCACGCAACAGCTTATAGAAACACTGGGCATAAATCAATCGCTTTAACTTGTTTTGACGGGTAGGGCAACAGAATGGCAACTGTAGTAATCATTGTTCAAGACGACAATCGACAGAAATATTGGCATTATGGTGAATGGTCTGAATGGTGGGCTGGTAGGATGTCCTAGAGTTACTCACCTCTAAGCTGTCTAGCCTGGGTTCGAATCTTGGCCAGTTATAAACTGCCATATTGGTGTTTCACAGGCAGGATGATTCATCAAGTGCATGTGCCATCCCTCGGATGGACGTTAAACTTGGCGTCCATCCCGTCTGCTCGCATTATGTCACGTAAGAATCAAAAAGTTCCAACTAACAACCTCACTGTCTTTCAAAGTGCCTTTTGATACTGAAATAAAACTTTGTGTGTGGGTTACAACTGTTTTATTCTTTCCATATCCCCGGATATATTTCCAATTATTTAATGAACTGCCAGGTTGGCATGCGCATATAACCTGCCTGTCAAAATAGTTTGATTTGTATCAAATTGTCGAATACAACCGTTTGATTCTAATGTGACGATGAGTTAGTGGACGTTAAATATACCACGGTGTCCTTTATGAAGAGTAGGTGAGCTATTGCCACACCCTGGCAAAAGAAGATTCCAAAATCGCTGCCCTAATTTCACGTTCTCCCTGTCCAAAGGAAATGAAGTGCAAAAGGGTCAACACCAAAAGGGAGATCACTGCACCCCTTAGCTGAGCATGTAGATCAAGGGCAGTAGTAGTTCTAGTAGTAGTAGTAGTTGCCTTATGGGCCTTCTATGTAAAGGGTGGGGCATTTATATCTGACACATTTGCAATCTTTCCAATCGGAAGCAGTCTTGGCATAACTAATTATTGTGTTCTTTGTTTTACAGATAATGCTTGAAAGTTTTTAATGATGGAGCACTTTAAGTGCAATGAGCATGGTTTTTTGGGGTTAAAAAAAAAAAAAATTAAATGAGCATGCCAATTTCACAAACAAGGTCATCATGGCAGATGAGGCACACTTTGATTTGGCAGATTTAACTCCACCAGATTTCTTCCTATGGGGATTTCTGAAGTGCAAAGTTTATAAGGAACATCCAACATCGATCGATGAATTGAAGGCAAAGATCACTGCAACCATCCGCTCTGTTGATCAAGAGACATTGCTTGTGGTAATGAACAATATGATGATCTGCTGTCGTGGAATGCACAAATTCAAAAGGGGCCCATTTGTCTGATGTAATATTTAAGAAATAAAGAATCAAAATTGTTTGTAAAAATTTGAAGTATGTGCCCATGTTGTATAGAAATTTTATTTTATCTGGTTTAGAAACAAAAAAGTTATAAGGATAATAACACCGTCACATATAAATGCCCCACCCTGTATTGCCGATGCAAAATTCAAAAGGCACCGCAGAAATACATTTGAGAGAGGAGGAGGAGGGGAGTTGCAGATGAGAGGAGAAAGGAGTTTGGGATGAGATAAGAGAGGGAAAGGGAAGGAGCGATAGGGAGGGGAAGGAGGGATAGGGAGGGGGAAGAAGATAGAGAAATCTATATCAATAAATATCAGTGTGTGTGTGTGTGTGTGTGTGTGTGTGTGTGTGTGTGTGTGTGTGTGTGTGTGTGTGTGTGTGTGTGTGTGTGTGTGTGTGTGTGTGAGTGTCTGTCAGTATGTCTCCTCCATAACTCCAAAACAATGAAACCTAACAGCCTGAAACTTTTCATGCACACTAACGGAACTCCAGTGGAGTGCATGACTGAAAAATGGGTGTTTGGGCTAATTTAAACACCCCCTTTGAAGATGATTAACGACCTTATTTAATTATCCTTTATCAAGGCATCATCCTTTGTCAACCTCTGAGTCAGCCCTCTAATAGCTTTCGGGGGTCATAATTCGCCATTTTGTCTGGCCTGCTCAACAATGCCTTGACTTGGAAGAGGCTGCAACGGCTCAACGATAAAACGCTCATAATTTGTTTTTTCACTTTTCTCACTCATATGGAATGCTTGATCATCATACCTACGAATCGCTGTATTCGTCATAATGCTTATAAAAGCCCAGAGATGCCAGTGTTCATGGCTTTATTTATTTTCCATACATGCGATAAACTCAGGAATCGCTTAACATGAGCCGAATTTCAAAATTTTTAACTGCAGAATTGACCTCAGCAGGAGATCCGACTGCTAAAAAAAAAGTGCTCATTTGTCCAATTCGGACATTGTCTGACTTTCCAGGCATCTCCAGGTGATATTTCTTAATATGGAATAGGCAAAGCTTAGAAGCGAACATATAATTCTTCTTACATTCGCTTCTGACTTTACCTATGACTTGTTCACAAACTTGCCAACTATACCGTGGTACATGTAAGCGCCGCACAGCTGATGATTTTGACGCAATATCCAGTTACTTCGGCCTGGATTCGGGATCAACGATCAAATAATGAAAATCACAATAAAAAAAATATTTTTTGATGATCAGGGAGATATCTTTATTAAAATTAACTTTGGGAGAAAAATAATTGAATAAATAAATGAATAAACGATCACTTCTGGTCAAGAATAAAAGAAATTAAAAGTTCCGGAAAGAGTTTCAAAATCACTCCCGGTAATGTTAAATACAAAATAAACACTTCCTGTCATGAAAAAAATCACTTTCGGAAGTATAAAATTAACTTTGGGAAAAAAATAATTGAATAAATAAATAAACACTTCCGGTCATGATCTCCCGGCATGCATCATTCCCCATGACAAAAACCGGAAACAAACAAAAAAAAAACCCAGCAACAAAACAAAAACGGAAGCAAAAGGGTCATAGCCAACGACACGGATTCACAATTGCCAGGGTATTGTGTTGTTTTTGTTGTTTCCTATTCTCTCATGTGCACGTGTTTCATAATATTCACAAGATAGAAATAAAACCCAATCATGTTTATACACCGCACAGCGTTTAACAACAACGGGAAGCAAAAGGTCATAGCTAACGACACGGATTCCAAATAGCCAGGGCTATTGTGTTGTTGTTGTTGTTGTTGTTGTTGTTGTTTCCTATTCTCTCACGGGCACGCGTTAAGTATGAAGCTCACTGCGTTCGCTATAACTGATCACAAATCGCTTGCTAAGCCAAATTGGTCATATTAAACACCATCCGGAGATGACCGGAGACGTACAGAGTGTCAAACAATCTGAGAAATGTTTTCTCAGGGTATTTTGGGTCTTTAGGATCATCCGGGTCTTATGGGTTCTCGGGGTATTCGGAGTCTTTTGGGTCCTTTGGCTCTTTTGTGTCCTCTGTTTCTTTTGGATATTCTGGATCTCTTGTGTCTTTTGGATCCTCAGGGTCCTCTTTTTGGCCATCTGGCTCTTAAAGGTCTTTTTGGGGGATCTTAAAGGGTCTTCAAAGGTCGAAGGGGTCTCAGCAGTCCAAAGGGTCAAAAGGTACATTCCAATAGTGCGTAATTAATAAATTACTTAATAGACGTCCATAATTAATCGACACAAAAGCATGCCTGATACATACTCACACCTCATCAATTTATAGTAGATAGTTGGTTCAACATGCTATCACACGATTCCACCCGACACAAGGTACGAGGCCGAGCAAAGCATTCCAAATTTCTCTTTTCATTCGTACGGAGGCATAGCCAGGAAAACAACTTTGCTTTCATCCTCTGACTCTTATGTCTGTATTATTTTTTTTTTCCTCATTTTGAAAGCTCGCTTTAATGTACACAAATGCAACAAAAATTGCGAATGTGGTGCAAGAGCTTTAATTCATTGTTTCCTTTTGAGATAGTATGCTCCAATGATTGTATGTTGTTTCACTGTAATTTTGTACTTTAATTAAACGCTGTTATGCAAATTTAAAAGCATTTAAATGGGACTTCTAATCAAAACTGCAATAATTCTCCTGCACTGCACGCAAAATGAAAACACACAAGACAACACTGCAATTTTTTGAAACCCCTCCATAACAACCCTGCACTAAGTAGAAATTGATTTCTGGGTCCAAATATTAATAACCTTGCAACAGAGGCTGTCTATAAAAAAGTACATTTTATGTCTATTGATAAATGCTTGTGTTTTCTTGAAATCTTCTAAAAGAGTACGAAATAGTTCTAAAGAATCTTAAACAAAAGGATATTTATTGGGTTGCAGTAAGGCCAGAATCTATCATTCAGAGTACGTCAGTCCTTGTTTAATGTTGGAGTTACGTTCTTGAAAAGTGCAACTTTAAGCGAATCCTATTTCCCCCATAATAATTGATGTAAATAGGGGGGGGGGGGTTAGATTCCAGAGAAAAATGTATCGCCAGACAAAAGACATTATTTACATATAGAGTACAAGTTTGAAAAAAAAAAATTAAATAAATCAATTGACTATCATCATCTTTAGTTGCTTCAGATCTTCATTGGTTAGCTCTTCTCTGTGTGATTGCAGAAGTTTGTAATGTCGGCTTCTTCCACCTCATCGAAACCCGCTTTATTGGCCAAGCCGAAGATAACTTTCTTCATAGCGGGGACAACATCTCCAAATCCTTTTAAGTCATTGACATATCCAGGCCACAACTTCCCCCAAACACCATTCATTCATACCTGAGTAACTTCAGTCCAGCACTCACTGATGCTATCAATGCACTTGAGGATGTTTCCATCAGTTGAACATATAAACATGTGGATTCGGATCGATGGATTATGGATGGATTCAGATGAAGCTTGGTGGACAGGTTGCATGTGTGACAAGGCCGAATTGATTCGATTTCGGTGAAGATTCAGATTTGGATAGAAGAATTTTTATTTATTTTCTAAGTGATTGTTCACAATTGAGAGATGGGACCAAAAACGATATGTATCATGATATCTCAAAACGTTATGAACAGGTTTTGACAAAACTAGGTGGATGAGTTGGGAAGATGACAAGAACAAGCCGATGAGATTTTAGTTGAGGTCTGAATCCAGATCCGGTCTATCAGTGAGATACAAAACGTAAACTGTTCAGACGGGCGGAGGTATGCACTCCACCAAGTGCCGTTCTAGTTAATTTAAAAATTCTCTCCCTGAAAAGGTAGTGGAAGCGGATAAGCTTAAACTGGAATTGGATAGGTACCGAGACGCATCGGGGATAAAGGGGCACATGGATACTAGCAGCAATGGTAGGTAGTTTGTGCATGAATGGGTGATTGTGCACATGTGTAGTGATTGTGATGTCTGTGAATGGATCTCGTGAAAGGGTGAATGTGTGATTGGGGTTTGTGTATTCCTTAAACAACAACCATATTCGTATCCATCTCCTCCCTCCCCCATGAAATGAAGTAGATAAATTGAAAGTGAATTGATGTGGTTTTGATTTTTAAAAAAAATAGAGGCATAATGGGCCAAATGTCATTCTCACATGTCAAGGTCCCTTCTGTATTTAAAAATTATATATATATATATATATTTTTTTTTTTTGACGAAAATCAAACAGTTTTCTTCCTTGCTGCTTCATCGTCAGTGACACCCAGTCCGAGATAATTTTCACACCCATCAAAAAGGTCATGGTCACACACTCTGATTGGGACGTCACCGTCACCTTCACAAAAGCGGTAACTCAACTTGGAAGTGCTATTTTCCTTGCGAAGATTAAGACACAAACAGACTCTTTATATTGTAATTTCCTTTCACAGTAAAAACAGGACTGGGCCTCAATGAGTCAGCTGCTAAGTGCAACGTTGCCTATTGATTATAATGGCCTGAAAGGATGCAAGAAGAGATTTAGAAGATGCCTTTTGATAGCATTCCGTACAGCAGCCCAAAGCTTTAAGTGGTAAATATGTCTTGATATGTCACATTAACTGCCTCCTTTAACAATTTCAGTTTCTTTCTGTGAATTATAGCAAGTTCCTGGTGCTGTTAAAGGGCAAGAGATTTTTCATATTCTCCTCCCTATCATCTTTTTTTTTTGGCTTGCTAATATAAAGCAATGGCACGCGCTCTGTTTTGCGGTCAAGGCTTTGATGGCGTAAATGATTTGGCGGCCACTGTAGATCACGGGGATTTTGAAATACCTTATTTAAAGGGGAAAAAATGTGCAAAGGACCGTTAGATGCCTTGATGCAGGATCACACATGTACACGCGCATCCCTCAAAGGAAAGACGGTATGTATCTGTGTATAATATATACATTGTTACGGTTTTGGAAACTTACTCAGAGGGAGAGCATACATGGACACGTTGGTGACCTGAAAATTAGTTATTTCATTAATCTTTGTGTATATAGTCCTTGACCTTTTTCAAGCGGTTGTTTGGTGAGTAGGGGATGGGGGGGGCATGCATGGGGAGCTTGTCTTTCCCTGGTGTGATGTCTTCCCCCCTAGTCAGGTGGATGTCCTCCCCCGCTCGTTTCAACAAACATTCCTTCACACCATCGGTCCATTTCCCCCTCTGGCTTTCTCAATCCACCAATAATCCCCCTTTACTCCCTCCTTTACCCCCATCGGTTTTCCCTTCGACCCCATGGTCGTTCAGTCCGCGGCATCCCTCTCCATTTTCAGCCCATCCATACATTATTTAAATGGGCACATTTGGTCCGTCTGTGGTCATTAATCCTTCAGGCCAATCATATTACTTTCACTACATGGGACTGTGTCCATTCTCACATACATATTCGTGGCACGAAGTGCGGTGCTTTTTCCGTGCATGGTGGGGTGCGGCACATCTCGCAGGTGTGGTACAGTGAGGACTGCACAATGAACGCTTGTGCATGGATGGAGGGAACAGGGGCTCTCGCCATGGCCTTGGGCGCATGACGGGGAGGGGTGTGGGCTGCAATGAAAGTTCCCTCAGAATGACGTGGTATTTTCCATAGGCTGCATCGTGGGCCTGCCCCCCCCCCCGCCCCCATTGGATGCGCACAAAAGAGGATGAGGCTCACACAAAACGAGGCGGAAAAAGATCGAGTGTGAGAGAAAGAAGAAGAGGGCAAGAGTGCAAAGTCTGAAATGGAGAAAGCTCATGAGAGGTAGGGAAAGATGACAGGAGGGCACGAGCAAAGACTTGAGAAAAAGTTCAGAGTGAGAGGAGGAAAGAAGAGGATAGAAGCACTAGAGAGGAGATGGAAAAAAGGTGAGATCCTATGAGGAGAAAGCTGATAGTAGCTGGTCTTCCTCCTTGGGAGAGAGAGCGAGAGAGAGAGAGAGAGAGAGAGAGAGAGAGAGAGAGAGAGAGAGAGAGAGAGAGAGAGAGAGAGAGAGAGAGAGAGAGAGAGAGAGAGAGAGAGAGAGAGAGAGAGAGAGAGATGGATGAATGAATGGTTGTTATTCCTGGGATGATTTTTCGTCCCAGGATATTTTGTCCCGGAATTCTCCATTTGTGTTGTCTCGTATGTCGAAAAAAACCCCCTCTATTTCGTAAGATACGTGTCACCTGATTCCCACCTTTTGCGCACATAGACCATTTCGGCCCATCTGGAAATCCCTGGGGGAGATTAAAAAAAATAATTGGGAAAACAAACTCACTTTTAGAGACCAATGGGGTGCAGATCTCGGTCGGGGGAACATGAGGCTTCTGCTGCTTGAGCATGGTTTCATTTGATTTGGCATTTAGGGAAGCACATGGCTTCAGTGAGGTGGGGAAGCCTCAGCAACCCTGGCGATGGGTCAATTTATATACCGTGGAACTACGGTAACAATACAATTGTATCGATGTGAAATTCTCAGATATGATCGCACCCCATGAGAATCGCACTCCATTCTGATTAATATATTTGATCACCAATTATTTTTGGTAACCACTGTAAACACTTACTGATATGATTCATTCATTCATTCATTCATTCATTCATTGCCCCAATGGAGGTTCACTCAATTAATTTGCCTGCAGAGCTGAAAGCTCATAGTGGTTACAGACAGGGAGATCTTAATAATGCAGTGTAATCTATGTTATGCTGTTTCACATTCAAGGTGTAGCAACTAAAATTCAAAGGCAATGCACCACAGTCCAGTTCCAAGAAACACCCATGACAACACATATTTGTGAGAACGACTGATACCTTTTGATGGACATTAAAAAAAAATGTTTTAAAAAATTTAATGAACAGGGAAATGTGTACATCTTTTGAAAAAAAAAATATAACGATCAAAATCTGTTGAGCCATTGTGAAGAATTTTATCAAAACTATAATATGTACAATGTACATATATATCTTCTTCTTTCGGCTGCTCCCGTTAGGGGTCGCCACAGCGGATGATCCGTATGATCCGCATAGTGATTTGGCTTAGTTTTTACACCGGGTGCCCTTCCTGACGCAACCCTGGTCGCCTCTTACGACACAGGGATATGGTACACCAATTATAACTGGGGCATACACAGGGCCCAGTACACTGGTACTCACTTCGCCGACCTCGGAAGGATGACAGGCTGAGTCAACCTCCTGGTGTGTATTAATTCAACCGTTAATAAACGGGGCTTGAACTCAGGACCTTTTGGATCCCAAGCTGCTACCCTAACCACTACGCCAACACCAGGCTATATATATATATATATATATATATATATATATATATATATATATATATATATACATATATATATATATATATATATATATATATATATATATATATATATATATATATATATATATATATATATATATATATATATATATATATACATATACATATACATATACATATATATATATATACATATACATATACATATATATATATATATATATATATATATATATATATATATATATATATATACATATACATATACATATATATATATATATATATATATATATACATATACATATACATATATATATATATATATATATATATATATATATATATATATATATATATATATATATATATATATATATATATATATATATATATATATATATATATATATATATATATATATACTTACTGGCCGGGTGTCAGCCGCCAACCGACCGCTCTGAATGGAGCCGCAAGTCGAGTCGGCCCGACCGATCGCCCGGAATATAGATCGCCGCCCGGATAATTCCGAGCGACGGGTCCTTGTACAAAACCGAAATACGCCAATCGGCAGATCACGTGGGGTAGGGTCGATTGCCAATCTTCAATGTACCTAAATACCCACATGATCCAACTACCGGGGTATTCCACCCTCGACGGAACTCGTACGGAACAAACCGCCAAGGCGAGCTTGTCCGTGCGCGATTCCGAGCGGCATAATCGCCGAGAACCGTCAGTCCAAATGTCCCCCTTTACGGCAAACCAACGGCTTTCTAACTCCCAACACACGAAATGTTCAGTCAATGAGGGAATGGACGCAACGAGCAGGTTTACATTCACACAAGGACATTTATTATAATGAAACACGTATGCAATTAAATAAGGCAAAACACGGATGCAATTATACAAGCAACAAAAGCACGACAAAAGAACTACAACCGTCTACTTATGATGTACAGTCATTTACACTTAACAGCAGTTCCTACTTATTAGACGGGCCCACGTACGCACGCACGCACGCGCGCGCATGCACACACACACACACACACACACACACACACACACACACACACACACACACACACACACACACACACACAGAAAACCTGATAAACTTCTCTCAATGCTCTTGTTTGACCACACCTCCTGAGCCACATAATATTTTTCATAAGCCACGCCCACTTTCCTACACCACTTCCACTTTAAAATAATAAATAATTGGAGGTGGTGTGTGGGTCGTGGAATCGTTTTCGGTAAATAAATAATTGGAGGTGGTATGTGGGTGGGGAATCGTTTACGGAAAATAAATAAATAATTGGAGGTGGTGTGTGGGTCGTGGATTCGTTTTCGGTAAATAAATAAATAATTGGAGGCAGAATGTGGGTCGTGGAATCGTTTTCGGTAAATAAATAAATAATTGGAGGTGGAGTGTGGGTCGTGGAATCGTTTTCGGTAAATAAATAAATAATTGGAGGTGGTGTGTGGGTTGTGGAATCGTTTTTAGTAAATAAATAAATAATTGGAGGTGGTGTGTGGGTGGGGAATCGTATTCGGTAAATAAATAAATAATTGGAGGTGGGTGTGGATCGTGGAATTGTTGTCGGTAAATGGATAAATAATTGGAGGTGGTGTGTGGGTCGTGGAATCGTTTTCAGTAAATAAATAAATAATTGGAGGTGGTGTGTGGGTCGTGGAATCGTTTTCGGTAAATAAATAAATAATTGGAGGTGGTGTGTGGGTCGTGGAATCGTTTTCGGGAAATAAATAAATAATTGGAAGTGGTGTGTTAGTCGTGGAACCGTTTTCGGTAAATAAATAAATAATTGGAGGTGGTGTGTGGGTCGTGGAATCGTTTTCAGTAAATAAATAAATAATTGGAGGTGGTGTGTGGGTCGTGGAATCGTTTTCGGTAAATAAATAAACATATTATTAGAAATCCACAAAGACAGAAATGCCGGTGATTCCATTTATTTTGGATCCTTTTCACTTTGGTCAATAACGTTTGGATCGAGGAGAGATCGAAGGTGGAACGAAGGTGTAGTTCCTTACAAACACTGTATACACACCGTAAATGACGGTAAATAGACACCCGATTTTTGAAGGACAACCATTTGAAAAATAAAACCACAATCAAAAATCGGCTAGAGTAAAATTTTCTAAATATCTCGAAGTGTTTAATTCGGAAGTCTCGTTTCTCTACATTCAAAACTGAAGGACAAGCATTGAAAATACTGTACGCGGTTTTTCGGCAGCTGCACAGCAACGGGTGGTTGCTAAGCAACGAAATTCAAACGCGGACATTCCCAGTATATATTCCACCGGTTGGCAAAGTTTCATCGAAATCGGTTTGGTGGTTCGTGCTGTGGAGTCTCACGGTGCAGACAGACACACACACACACACACACACACACACACACACACACACACACACACACACACACACACACACACACACACACACACACACACACACACACACACCCAGAAAACCCGACAATAAGGGATATCTCATATATAGCGAATCCAATATATATTATATATATCTTCTTTTTTTTGGCTTTCCTTTCCCTGGTGTGATGTGACATATATATATATATATATATATATATATATATATATATATATATATATATATATATATATATATATATATATATATATATGTAGGGAAAGAATACTGGTTCTGGCTCACTTTTCCCCATGTAAATGAATGGGGGATTTTCAGCCATGAAATTTTTCTTTTTTTCCCTGAAAAAATAAATCCCCTTTTTAGCCCAAGGTATATTTATTTGTCTCCCCTTTTAACCTGGAGCCTGGTGTTGGCTTAGTTGTTAGGGTGGCGGATTGGGATCCCAGGGTCCTGAGTTCAAATCCCGTTGGCTGCTGAATTAACACCAGGAGGTTGACTCAGCCTGCCATCCTTCCGAGGTCGGCGAAATGAGTGCCAGTGTACTGGTCCCGGTGTATGCCCCAGTTAGAATAGGTGTACCGTATCCCTGTCTGTCGTAAGAGGCGACCAGGGTTGGTGTCAGGAAGGGCATCCGGCCATAAAACATTGCCTCAAGAAAAAGCCAAACCCCTGCACAGCAGGGAAAAATGGCTGTAAAAACAGTCATTTTTTTATTTCCCCTTTTAACCTAGGGGCTCTCTATTCAAATAGCCCATACAACAAGATAAAGATTTGTTAAAGGTGATTCGAAAGAAATATCTGAAACGTCTAAGCCTCGGGGCACTCTTTATCAAATAACCAATGCATATTGTTTAGCTCACTCATTGAACCTATAAACATTTGTTCATTCTCAAATTCCTTCAATAGTTTAATTTTCTTTGCACAATAATCCCCATCTAAAATATTGAAAAACAAAACATTTGAATCTTTATATTTTTTAAGATACCCCTTTTGTGCCATTACGAAATGATAAACTTCTCTTAATGATCTCATCTGACCACCTCCTGAGTTGCATATCATTTTGATATTGTAGTAAATTATTTTTCCATTGTTCAATTGATAACCATCAAATTTTTCAGTCCATTCAAACATATTCATTATTTTCTTTACATCCTCTAACTTATTGGTTTTTAAATTGATTCGCATATTTGTTTTATTTACCTTTGTTTTAGATATTTTTTCAATAAGACTTATTTGATATTTTTCACATTCATTATGTTTTCCATTTATATACCAAGACTGAGATTTTCTCCACTCTTTAGTTTGACTAATACTTGGTTCGACCATTTATATATTGTGAAAAACGCGGCGGAAGCCCTTAAAAACCCTAACCCATCTTCCCATCGTTAAAACTTGTGTCCATATGGAACACAATCTATTCTATTCACTCTATCATACAATACCCATATGGAACACAATCTATTTTATACACTCTATCATACAATATCCATATGGAACACAATCTATTCCATTATCTAAAATAAATCTCTTATCATCAAAGGCTCCTAATGCCTTTTTATTTACTTCTTCACTATATATCTTATGTTTATAACTTCTTATTGTATTCATTTTCCTATATTCTTCTTTCTTATTCATCAAACAATTATAATAATTTCTAAAAGTTATTGATTTCTTTATTACATATTTCTTTATTCCCTTTAACCTTTTATCAATCTGATCACCATACTTATAAGCATATGCCTTTGCTCTCAATCCAATAAACTCACTCATTACTTTTCCACCCAACTCATCCTTAAACTTACCAATAACCTTTTCATTCTTTTTTGAAAATAACTCACTCTTCTTACTAAAATTACTTGTATCATATACTCCAATGTTTTTCTTCATATCCTTATAAACATCGTCAGTTTTTATATCTAGAATAAAACTATCGGTGTCCATATACAACAATGAAGCATTTTCACCATACTCTTTCTTTAAATCATTATACAAATAATCATACATCAATATCTTTGATAAATCAAGAACTGCTGTTCCAATATAAATTGGTTTATCCATGACAATACTTTCCTTTTTCATATGAATAGCAGAAAAGTTCTCTGAAAAAACCTCTTCTCTCTCAAAACTTGGTTTATTTATCAATCTAGAAGCTTCTTTCCAAGATGTTGCAAATCTAATGTTTTGCCTGTTTCTAACATTCTCCATTGTCTTTCCAAAGACAGCATTATTCATCAATTTATAGAATTCCCCTTCAAATTTTACTTTTGTATTTGTTCTCATATCTGTATTGAATTTAATATACTTTTTCATCCAAGGACTTTGTTTAAATTTTAAAACTCTATGAATTTTAGCTACTCTCAACCCAGCAGATAAATATTGTCTCAAGTTCCTTTGATGCAAAACATATCCCTCTTTATCATAGAATGTTGTTAATAACTTTTCTGTTGATTTGCCTTTAATATTAAAACTTTTATGATAATCACTGAACCATTCTTTCTTTGGGGTTTCTTTCTCACATGCAAAAGGAAGGTCTTTATGCTTATTATGAAGATCACTCGGGTACTTCAAATCAACTTCAAAATAATAACCTTCTTCTTTGTCATTCAATTTCTCTTGAGAAGAAATAACAATATTCATCAAAGCCTTTTCATAATCCTTTTCTTCCACCCACTCTAATTTACCATAAGGCAGAGATTGAGACATTGCCCATCCATACAAATTATTAGCATCAAAGTACATCAAATAATTACTATCTTTTTCACTCTCATAATTTGGAAGATATTTATTATTTGCTTTAGCATATCTTTTTGAACATACTTGTGATATTCCACCTCTCTTAGACTTCTCAATCATCAAAAGCATATCTACATCACTGACTAAATCTATATCTTGTTTTGTCATTTTCAACATTGCACTCCAAGCTAAACCAGGAGCTGTGAAATAGTGGGCAGGATCTAATCCATAACAATTTTTATTATGACAGAGTGATCTAAAAGCTTCAAACACATCAGCTAACAATAAAACATCTGTTTTTAGATACAAATCATGATATTCTCCAAGGTTCTTTATCTTAAATATTTTCCAAATTTCTTGTGCGTGTTTATATTCCTTATCACTTATCTCTTCTTCATAAAGGTTATTATAGAAACTTTCTTTTGAAGGAAGTTGTGTTTCTTTAAATCTCATAAATGAATCCATATAACCATAAGGATAAATTCCCTTACTTGTAAGAATTTTCTCTTTACTTTGAATTTCATTCCTTGTTTCAATTTCCTCTCTAGTTAGAATTCCCTCTTTAATCAGAATTTCATCTATAATCAGAATTTCCTCTTTAGTTAGAATTTCATTCTTTGTTCGAATTTTCTGTATAATTAGAATTTCATCTTCAGTAAGAATTTCTTCATTCATTTCCTCATTAATTAGAATTTCCTCTTTACTTTGAATTCTCTCTTTAATCTGAATTTCCTCTTTAGTTAGAATTTCCTCTTTTGGAAAGAATGAATTAAGATTTGGAAAAGAGCCCGTGGAGCTTAGATTTGATGCGAGGTTGGCTAGTGGTGTTCCCATAAACTTGTAAGAATCAAGAAACCGAATACGAGTTATAGGTTTTGTGAATATCATTTTTGTAAATGAAATATACTTTTGACTTGTGTTTGTTATGGCAGAAACATTCCCTGGTGTTTTTGAAAGTTCATTTATAAATAGATGTGTATCATAGTTGGCGCTGTTTTGAAGAAAGACTGGAATAAAAGAAGGTAATTTATAATTAAGATTACAACAGGAATGAGCGGGGCCTCTATATTTACCAGTAAGATGGCAATGATCCCTAACTTTAGACTCCTCAATTTCCTCCTCACAAATATGACAGATATTGTTCTTTCTAAATTCTAATTTTTCTTCTATGGTTAATTTCATCGGTTCATTTGTTTCTTTCATTAATTTACTTAGTCTTATACAATCCTTTTCTAATCGTTTTACAAACTCTTGTGAAGCATTTTTTCCACTATACTGTTCAAGTTTATTATACTTTTCTCCAACAGATGATTTGATATAATAACAGAAACCACAAGGAATATGTTTTTGATATTTATTTGTATATGGTTCTTTTGGATTAGGAGAAGCAGTATTTATCTTTTTAAGGATACATTCAAAATCAGCGTATATCACAAATGGGTGCATGATAGATTTATTATAATCTTCAAAAGAAATCTTTTCACCAGGTTTAGGCATTGTAATTACAGCTGATTTATGATTACTACAATATTTTGAATGTTGTTCTAATCGTTCTTTTGTATGAAATGAATTAAGACATCGCTTACAAGGATATATTTTGTTTGCTGTTCTGAATACCTGAGAAGAGATTAATCTTGATAAATTATTGATGTATGTGTAATGTGAATTATTTCCAACACTAAAATATAAAAGATCAATGTGTGTTTCTTCATTTTTAAAGTTGTTTGAAATTTTTAATATTTGAACTTTGTTTGTATCCGTTAATCCATATACATTAATAGAAAGATTATTCTTTTTCTCAAATTTAGGAATATCTGTTAGTGGCATTGGGAAATTAAAATCTTTAATGTCCAAGGTATTCTCATATTTCATATATTGTTTTACTCTTTCTGAATTACATTTTGGTGGATGTAAGTGAGCAAGAACAGACCAGAGAAAACATTTATTATCATTATTCTTAATATTAACAACTGCCTTCTTTCGTTTTATTTCTTTTGGTAATTCAATATAAGAAGAAGCTTTAAGAGGGTTTGATTTTAGAATGTGTACATCTAAAAAGATGATTTTTTTAATATTGAATCCACTTCCTACCACTGTATTATCAACATCCTCCTCTTGTCTTGATAGTTCTTCATAAACCCCACTATTCAAAAAATCTTGAAATGATGTTATAAAATGAAGATCTGTCCTCATATAAGGAGTTTGTTCTTCATCTTGTCTTTTCATATTCATTTTCACTCCCATATAAAACTTTAAAGTTTTCATTTCTTTTAATGTTTTTTTAATAAATTTTTCAACATCAGGTTTCACTATTTCAATTTATTCAATTATTGATGATGGACCAGGTTCTCCAAATTGAAAAATCCTTATTTTTATATGCCCTTTAAATGCCCCATCAGTGTTTTCAATATAATAGTCTCCCTTTACTTTAAACTCATTTTTCTTGTGTTTTTGTGATTGAAGATGCCTATTATAACTACTCTTCAAAACATCCTTTGAGCAGGTATCACAATGTTTTCTTTCCAACTCAAGAGGGGATATTTTGTGAAATAGATTAAATGTGTGTTTGTTGGTTCGGAGGTGTTTTCTATAATGTTTATATTCGTGATTACAAACATCGCAGTATGTTGTATTCACCATATTTATATAATAAAACTTTGCTTAAACTAAAATTTTCTTGGTGAAAATTTCGTTTATTTTACAGGTGAATCTGTGCTTAAACTAAAATTTTCTTGATGAAAATTTCGTTTATTTTACAGGTGAATCTGTGCTTAAACTAAAATTTTCTTGATGAAAATTTCGTTTATTTTACAGGTGAATCTGTGCTTAAACTAAAATTTTCTTGATGAAAATTTCGTTTATTTTACAGGTGAATCTGTGCTTAAAACCATTTTATCCTCCAACTTTTTCACTTAATAAATACAATGTTTCAAGACACAAAAGACAAGTTTCAATCAATCTCTTCATTTGTTAAAGATGCTGAGAAATATGTCAAGGATGTAAAATTGAACAAAGATAAATATAACAACTATTGGATAAAAACAATTATGGTGGATATGATGAGTTCTTCAATTTACTTCAGTGGAAGGGCTTTTAGTATACCTGGAAGAACATCAATTAAGGTATCTCTAACAAAAGTTTCTCCTCTCCTTCTGGCAATATATTCAAAACTAGAAAAAGCAATGAAACAAGAAAAGGTATCAAAAAATAAAAACCTTATGGATGAAGCTTTAGAAAGAAAAGATAAGACCATCTGTAATATGCAAGGAGAAATTTGTATTTTTTTCAACAACCCTAAAGATATAAATCCTGATGAAATAAAGGATGTTAATATATCAGGTGAAATGACATTTCGTTCAATTGTAGTTAAGGATCATTTTAAAATTACCTTTAATATAAAAAATGTAGCAGTTGAATCTGTTAATGAAAAAATGTATATCGATATCGATGGTAATGTTTTTTCTACTAATTAAATGAGCCAATATTCAACTGAAGATTTTGAAGATTATGAGAGTGATTATGATACCGAGAGTTTGCATTCAAACGATAGTTATGACACCGAGAGTTTGTGTTCAAATGATAGTTATGAAAGTATAGATGATTCTGAAAGTATCGAAGATGATATCGAAGATGAATTTCAGTTTAAGTAAAGTTTTACTTTATAAATATGAATAGTTTACTCGATTTTGAGCCTCTTGAATTCCATGATTCTCCATATGACAAATTTGAGAATTGTCCTGCGTGTGAAAGACGGGGATTAAACACAGAGTCAAAAGCCTATAAACAATGTATATTCTGTGATTATCTTCTAATTAATGATAATCAAAAATATAAAAAGGAAAATAATTCTTTTAGATTTACACCAAAAATGAATTACTTTACAAGATTGATTCGAGAAATGAATGTAAAGTACGAGGGTGAGAACACACCTTTCCTTACAAGGGAAGAAACTGAACGTATTAGAGAAATGTTCAAAGGATTGTTGTCATATCTTATTCATGGATGTGATTTTCAGGGAAATATCAACACAAGATATTGCATAAATAAAATAATGGATTATCTTGAAATTAAACCTGAACTTAGGATAAAATATAGAATTTCGAAAAAAGCCAAGAATAAATTAAATAACCTGTTTTCCAAATATATAAATGAATGATTTTTTACCTATTTGGGAAAATAAGATAAAATTTGACAACCATAAAAATCTCCCAAATTCATTAAGATGCCTCATAGTTGGTTCAAGTGGATGTGGAAAAACCTGCTTACTTTTAAAGATGCTCCTCACTCCCAACTTTTTAGATTATGATAATTTAATAATTTTCACAAAGTCGAGTTTTCAACCAGAGTATCAACTACTCTCACGAGGTTTTAATGCTGGTCTTCAAAAAGAAGATACAATCGGTTTATTTAAACTTCAAAAAAACCTAAATGATTTTAACATTGAAGATATAATACAACTATTTTGTGATACACAGAGATGTAAAAAGAAATCAAAACCGATAACTTGTATTCTGAGTGATAATACGGATGATATACCGTCTCCCCAAGATTTGGATAAATCCAAAAAGAACCTCGTTATCTTTGATGATTGTGTTAATGAGAGAAACCAAACGGTAATGGACAGCTACTACACAAGAGGGAGACATTCTTCTTGTAATTGTATTTATCTTAGTCAATCGTACTTTCAGCTTCCTCGTCGTTCCATCAGAAACAATGCTAATACTTTTATTTTATTCAAGTTAAATTCAATAGATATAAACAATTTTTGGAGAGACAATTGTTCTACATTATGTAGTAAAAAGGAATTTGGGGATTACATGAAACACACGACTGAAAAATATAAATATATTGTTGTGAAACAAGATGAGATATTAAATGATATTTTTCAATAAATAAATGGATGCGAAAGAAAGAGCAAGAAGATTTAGGGAACATCAAGAGTTGGTTTCAAAAGTTGTAAAACAGCAGGAAGACATAAAGAAGAAACGCAGACAGAAACTAACGGGCGAAGAAGCATTTGAAAGAAAACAAGAGAAATTTTTTAAACCACTTTTAAAAACTTCCCAAGGAAAAATGAAAGATGTTTCCACATTTCCCACGGTAGAATATACTCCTAAAAAACTTCAAATGTTAAAAGATTTCAGTCAAATGACGGAGGAAGAATTAGAGCATTTAGGAGAATTAGAATATGATGATGAAGGTTTATTTCAACAACTGGAAGAGATTAATCGACCCCCTGATTATATTGTGAATGCTCTTCAAAACAATGAATATTCAGCGGATTCAAAAACCAAAGCAGGACTCATTCCAACAGAACAATCAGCAATATTTCATCTTGTTCAAGAAAAGGTATTGATATTTAATGATGAATTAAGGTTCTTGGGTTCTGCTCAACCCCCTGTTAAACTAACTCCAAGATTAATGTTTCTTCTCACAAAAGATGGAAGACAAGGTTCAACTGTGAGGGATGAATCAAAGTATATTGATAAACCATTGGATATGGAAAATAATGATGATAGAGTATATATTGATCTGCTGAACACTCTAAATTATAAGGTTATTCTTTCTGGTAAAAGTAGGAAGAATGAGAAGGAGAAACACATTATTCAGGCTTTAAGTATCCTTGGTTCAGGTGTTAGTTTTCTTCCAAATGACCCATCGCAATTAGTTAATAGACTGTTATTGTTGTTAGGCAGTAAGAAGGCTGGAAATAACAATTGTTTTAATGAAGCATCAGCCATTTTAGACCAGTTGATGAACATGAAAATAATTAATAAATATCAATATAAAGACATTTTATCTCATATTAAATAAGATGAGAAGCACAATCCTTAGTTTCAATTTCACAACAAGCGACCACACATCTTCATTCCCATACCCACTACAACTTGACACAACAAAAGAATATGAGGCATCTTTATTGTCCATGGAAACTTATAATACCTTATTTAATATAACCGAGAAAAATGACAAGTTTAGTTATAATCCAGGAAGTGGATACAAAACGATAACAGTCTCACCCGGAGCATATGAGATTTCTCAAATATCTTCCGAAATTGCTCGTCTTATGAAAGAACAGGGTGATGAACCAAAAAATATTGTTATAAACATTCAAAAACATACTTCAAAATCAACGATTAAAGTTAAAAATAACTACAAGGTTGATTTCACAATTGATAATTCATTCAGAGAGTTATTGGGTTTCTCCTCAAAAAGATTGAAACTAATGGGACGTTTTACAGTGATAATGTCATTCAAATATCCTCAGGAATAAATTCAGTGTTAATTCACTGTGATTTGATTGATGGTGCTTATAATGATGGAAAAAAACAAATACAATATTTTCATTCAGCGCATACTCAACCCCAATTGGTTATAAATTCAATATGGAACCTAAAAATTTGGTTTATCTCCCTGTGTCAGGAAAAACCATACACAGAGTAAATTTTAGGATAACCGACCAAGATAATCGTGTGATTTCTTTTAATGGAGAAGTTATATCTATCAGAATTCACCTACGTGAAGTTTTCCAATAAATAAATACGATGGTTATTGTGAGGAAACACGAGTTGGGAAAATATAAAATAATTACAGGGGATGGGATGTTCCTTTCCCCATACTACAAGGGTGAAGGTATGTATCTTGGTAGAGGATACTATAAACCTAAGAGACAAAGGGGTGTTGGGCATCAATTTAGAGGAGATGGGATAATTGATACTCTCATGGGTATTGGTTCAACTATTCTTAAACATAAAGATCTAATTGGTTCAACTGCTTCTGCTGTGGGAAATGTTGCAGGTGCTGTAAAGAGTATAAAAGATGCCCAGAAGGAATCTCATAAATTACAAGCAATAAAAGAAATTAAGAAAGGCAAAACTCAGTTGTCCCCCCAAGAACGACAGAAAATAATTCAAATACTTGGATCAGGGTTTCAAAAGTTTTAACATCTTTTTTTCCTAAATAAATACAAGTATGGAAGCAATTGATAGTATCTATGATTTGGATGATACTATTATTATCTCAAACTCCACTAAAAAAGAAGATTACTTCAAGGTAAATGCAATAACTGGAACAGACTGGAATACGAATGGTACAAAAAGTTTTGAAATAAATAATCAACAAACCTATTTGAATCTCTCCGAAAGTTTCTTGTTGTGTAAATTTAAATTCACTAAGGCTGGGAATAACACAAACGCTACACTTGTAAATGATTTCTTCTGGAAAATGTTTGATAGTGTGCGTTTGTATATTGGAACACAAGAAGTTGAAGCGGTTGATTATGTCTCTGCTGTATCTGAAATGATAAAATTTACACTCTATACATTCAGTGATAGAATGGGAAAGGGGTCTGTCGAAGGTTTTATTCCTGATATGTCAACGGGAACAAACACAGACCCTGGGTATACTCAAAGGAAAGGAATGTATAATGATGATACAAAAGCAGAAAATAGTTTTACTGTGGCAGTTCCTCTTAAAGGTATATTTGGATTTTGTGATCATGATAAAGTTCTGTATGGCCTTAAAATTAGATTTCAACTACAAAGGAATGATAATGAAAATCGATTGCTTTTTGGTGTTGGTAGTGCTTTTGGTGATCAGAATAAATTTGTAATTGAGGAAATGAGTTGGTATATCAGTGAATATACTCCTAATCTTAAAACAGAAGAGATGTTGAATCGAAGACTTAACTCAAAGAAACCACTCAGTGTATCATACCTCAAAAGAAGATGTCAACACGTTAAACTCAATCAAACTACTTACACGTGGAATTTGGGTGTTCTGGAAGGAAAGCCACGATATCTGTGGATCATTTTTAAAAAGCCAGATGGTGATACTGCGACTGATAAGAATAATGCATTGAGTGATAATGCTAAGGTGAAACAACTTCGCGTTTCTCTAGATGGAACATTTTACCCACGAGATAGATTGGAAATTAATTGGGAAAAAATGATTTTGCTGAAGCATACAAGTCTTACCAAAAGGTGTGTGAAAGTAATGGAAATAAAGAACCTATTTTGGATATGACAGCATTTAAAAGTTTGTATACAATCTATGCGTTTGACCTGAGCGCTCAAAAGGAAACTATAAAGTCTAATCGAGTGGATACTTTCCTATACATTGAAAGAGGAGAGAGTGAAGAAGTTGATACATATTGTTTGCTTTTGGAAGAAACAGAATTGCAGATTAATACAGATAATGGTGTGATGATTAGTCTCACATAATTTTTTGTTAAATAAATGAGTGGCAAAGTACCAACTGGGGTATATGTTAATCAAATCAATCTTCATAAACTATCATCTTGTGTTCAAAATCAAAAGCCTTGTACGATTAACGTTAATACAATTCAGAGAAAAGGAGCAGTAAGAATTGATGTTTTTCTCACAAGAGAACAGGTTAAAATCTTGAATGACACTGGCTCACTTAAAATTAAAATGACAAAACCAATGTTGAAAAAATATTCAATAAGAGAGACGAGTGGAGGATTTCTCCCATTTCTAATTCCTTTATTTGCTGGTTTAAGTGCGGTTGGAGCATTGACGGGTGGTATTTCAACAGCGGTGAAAACTGCCAACGAAAGGAAGGCTCAACTCCAGGCTCAAAAAGAATTGGAAAGACATAACAAAGAGTTGGAGAAACAAATTAGTGGAAGTGGTGTAATTGTCGATTTTGCTGAAAAACTTGAAGGTCTGCCTGATAAAGCGAGATTGCTAGTTGGAGATATGCTTTCTTCTATAGCACAAGCAGGTGTAAAATTAACGAAAAGAGGTAATGGATTATATCTTTCTAATAAATAAATGAGCATTGATGAGTGGTTGAAAGAATTTGGAAAGAATACAACATCAAATTTACAACTTGTCAAATATTGTAAGAAATTAAAAATTCATAATGTGGTTATTTGTATGAGAGATGAATTAACAAATGTGCCGAAACATACAAAGAATATTATTATGAACTTAGAAGATAATAATGGGAACGGTTCTCATTGGGTTTGTATTTTTAATAGTCAAGACAAATATTATTTTGATAGTTTTGGTCTTCCACCACCTGTTGAAGTCATAAAATTCTTACAGAATGGTGTTTATCAAACATTTCAAGTCCAAGAATTAAATTCCAAGTGTTGTGGCCAATTATGCCTATATGTGTTATTTCAACTCAACAAAAATAAAAAATTTTATGATATTATTTTTAATCTAATATAAATGACTTATGTTGGTAAAGATGGTTCTATCTTTGGTTTATCTCAAGAACTGGATATTGATTTCTCAAATTATTACACAAAGGCACAGGCTGAATGACATAAATATAATATAACCAAAAATATTAACATGAAAAATGCTTATAAATTAAAAAATTATCCAAGCCCGACTGACGCGAATGACTTGGTGAGATTAAGCGATTTATCACAATATATATCCTTAAATAAAACGGCTGTGTATTCCAAAGATACAGAAGTGTTGATATTATCTCCAGGTCATACAGAATTCACAGTTCGAATTAAAATAAATTTTTATAAAGAAGGGCGTATCGTTTGTATGAGAATAGAACAATGGGGATATGATATGAATGATTTAGGGTATAATTGGTCATTTAAAATTAACCTCGAAGACCTGGAACAATTAAATCAGTCTCGTAAGGAAGAATATTATCCACTTGGTATCGAGAATGAGTTTTGTGGGGCTACGATTAGTAAACAACAAATAAAAGAATTTAATAAGGGTAAATATAATAATGGTTTTGCCCTTGTTTATCTCATGAAAACAGAAAAAACAGGATTATATATAATAAGTAAGGAAATACAAAATGATTTAACTATGGGAAGATGGGGAGGTGTTTCGTGCCATAATATTATTCTAACATATATTTCTAATACATAAATGACAGCAAGAAGGCTTCAAGAAAATTATCATTTCTGTGTCCAAGCATACCTTCAAGAAAAGGGTATTCGGTATTTTAATAAATATGTTCTACAACATAAGAATGAGGTATTTTCAATAAAAGATTGGCATTATGCTGATGTTGATAAACCGACAACTTTAGATTTAATTAGAATGTTAAATAATGAAAAAATTATAAAGTTAAGAAAAGGTAAGGCTCTTTTAGAAATTCAAAAGAAATTTTATTGGTTTCCTGTTGTAAAAAATTATTTTGGATACAGGAATAACAAGAAATCCTGATGAATATATGTATAATATTCTATGGGGTGTAAGCGATTCAAGGATAGTAAGGGATGAGGAAGGAGTTGAAGAAGAGAGGGAAGAGGAGGAAAAGGAGAAGAGGGAGAAGAAAGAGAAGGAGGAAAAAGAGAAGAGAGAGAAGGAGGAGAGGGAGGAAAGAGAGAAGAGAGAGAGGGAGGAGAGAGAGAAGAGAGAGAGGGAGGAGAGGGAGAAGAAAGAGAAGGAGGAAAAAGAGAAGAGAGAGAAGGAGGAGAGGGAGGAAAGAGCGAGACAAAATAAATATCAAAATATGGAAACCAGTGAGATTAAAAAAAGATTAGGGGTATTGCAGAAAATAACTCAACCCACCGAGGAGGAAAACAAAGAATTGATAAGTCTATTTACAATACTTTCGACAAGACTATTGACATCGAGAAGACAGGTATTTTAATTCAAGTTTTTCATTTTTATTTTTTTTCTTAAATAAATGGGGGAGAGAGTGAAGGCATTTCTAAGGATTCTTTATGTTTTAAAAATTAAGATTCAAATGTGCATGTTGGAAACTAAAAAGGTTTTTGCACTCTGCAGGAATTTTTCTCATAAATAAATGAGTTATTGTCTCAAATGTAAAAAGAAAACTAATACTAAAAATATTTCATATATTAAAAGTAAAAATAACAGGGTTATACAAAAAGGTATATGTTCGGTGTGTGGTTCAAAAAAAAAATCAATTTATCTCCCAACACAAACTAGGAGGAGATATACAAAAGTTTTTATCAGGAAGTAAATTTACAACTACTGGAATACCAGGGGAATTACATCTTCCAGGGTATTCTTTCTGTGGTCCAGGCACAAACTTGGATAAAAGATTAGATGAGGCAGACAATCCTAAATCCTGGAGTAAACCAATCAATAGAGTTGATGAAGTGTGCATGAGACACGATATTGATTATGGGAATACCACAACTTTGGAAGAAAAGCATGAAGCCGATAGAGAAATGTTGTATAATTTGTCTCTGATACAAAATCCAACCTTGAGAGAAAAAGTTGATAGGTTCATCGTGAAGAAGATGATTAGTGCTAAATTGAAACTTGGACTTGGAAATTCAAAAAACTTATAGGCTCTAATGATGCCATTAAGACTGAAGAGCAATTAGCTGATGAATTACATAAACCAATATTCACAAAGTTTCAGAGAAGGAAAGTTTATTCCAAGGAAGTTGATTATATCTGGTCTGCTGATTTGATTGAACTCAATAATGATAAGGGGTACAAGTATGCTTTAACCGTTATTGATTTGAGGAGTAGATATGCGTGGGTTGTACCATTAAAAAACAAAACAGGTAATACTCTTATGTTAGCCTTCCAACAGATATTTAATAAAAGTAAGAGAAAACCTAAAAAATTGTGGACTGATGAGGGTAGGGAGTTTTATAACAAGACATTTATGAATTTTCTAAAAAATAACAGTATTACATTATACAGTACCTTTAATGAAGGGAAGGCAGTTGTTGTTGAACGTTTTAATCGTACCTTAAAAGAGAGACTATATAAAAAATTCACACAACTCGGTTCACAACAATGGTCATCTTTTATTCAAGATATTGTGGATAAGTACAATGACACGATTCACACGTCAACAAATATGAAGCCATCAGAAACATTTACAAAATTAAAATATGAAAAAGAGATTAATGTCAGAAAACCTAAGTTCAAAGTTGGTGATATCGTAAGAATATATAGGTGGAAATCTCATTTTGAAAAAGGTTATACGAAAAGATGGACCAACGAGCTTTTTTAAATTGTTGATGTAATAGATACGGTTCCTTGGACTTATAAGATATATGATTTGGAAGGGGAAGAGATTTTAGGTTCATTTTATTCACAGGAATTACAAAAGACAAAGATAAATTGAAATTTTTTGACTCCGCCCCTTTTTGGCTCCACCCACACAAGCCCCCGCCCACCGAAGCCCCGCCCACACAAACCCCACACAAACCCCACACAAGCTCCACACAACCTCCACACAAAAACTCCACACAAGCTCCACACACACAAACCCCACACAAGCTCCACCCATATTCATCATATTCACATAATTAGTGATTAGTTAATTAGTTCCCCACACACACAACATGTTTATTTAATTAAAAAATTATCCACCCATCCACACAAGCTCCACTCATCCACCCATCCCCCCATCTCTCCACCCATCCATTTATCCACATAAGCCTCATCCACATTCACCCCTCCCACACAAGCTCCACCCACATAAACCCCTGCCCATATAAACCCTGCCCACATAAACCCCTCCCACATAAGCCCTGCCTACACAAGCTCCACACAAAAACTCCACACACATAAACCCCTCCCACCCGAGCTCCACCCACATAAACCCCCGCCCACACAAGCCCCACCCACACAAGCCCCACCCACACACACACACCCCGCCCCCACAAGCCCCTCCCACACACACCCCACCCACACAAGCCCCCACCGAAGCCCCGCCCACACAAGCCCCACCCCCTCATCCCCCCCGTGCGCCCCCACCCTTGACCCACCACCTCCCTCATCCCACCCCCCCCCCTCCCCCCACACACATGGGGAGGGGAGGGGTGGGATGAGGGGTGATGGGTCATTGGGGAGCGCACCTACCCCCTCACCCCCAACCCCCCCTCCCTTTACATCTCTTTTATTCTTTTCTTGTAATTCAGAATCAAGTAATTGTAAACAAAACAAATATAATTTATTAATATTGAAAATATTAAATATTCATTTGCGAGAATGTACAACCTTTCCCAGCAATCTTCTTCAGATGCCTTGTGATTTCGAAACTCAGACACCATATTCTGTTTTGAAACAAAAAGTGGATAATAATTAGGTTCTATAAAGATAATTACATGGTAATATGAATAAGCCTCGTTGACCACTGAATTAACACACCAGGAGCCTGTCATCCTTTCAAGGTCAATAAAATGAATTCCAGTGTACTGACAAAACCACATCCAAACTAATGATGCAACCAACATAAGGCGACATTCTAAAGAGAGAGTGATATTAATAATAATTCAGAAATATTTACCTCCAGAAAATCATGTGTTGTACCAGTGATATTAATAATAATTCAGAAATATTTACCTCCAGAAAATCATGTGTTGTACAAGATTGCTTCAACAGCTGATGTTGTGCGATAGTGCTGAAAAAAAAAAAAAAATAAGTCAAGGGTATAGATGAAGAGACAGACAGGGAAAGCAACACACACACACACACACGCACACACACACACATACACACACACATAGACACACACACACACACGTGCCTCACCATTGGTTTAATTCATTCGAGATCAGAGACCAGTCATTATAAATCATTGGCCTCTTCAATAAGAGCAGAGAGAGGTAGGTAGAAAGACAGACAGAGAGAGAGGCACACACACGTGTCTCACCATTGGTTTAATTCCTTCGAGATGAGAGGACGTGATAAGACTTCATGCCACTCATTGAAAATGTCTTTCAATTCTCTTCTAAAATCATTGATCTCTTCAATAAGAGTATTAATTTCATGAACCACGTCGTGATATGTGAACTCAATTTCTTCCAATGCCCTGTCAGGGAAAAAATATATATATATCAGAATTATCATGATTTAATTAATAATCATTTGCTTCATCGTTCAAAGAGAAAAGCATACACAAACTTACCAACTCTGTAGTGGGCTGTTGGCTTCATCGGAAGAAATATCGTCCATGCCTCAGTTGTAAAAATGAAAATCCCGTCTGGCAGAAACTTTGTCTGGCGAACCGCTTATAAAGCAACGATGAGGAAATTGCTTAATCATTGGGTGTGGGCACAGGAAATGACAAGCTTCTCTTAATGATCTCATCTGGCCACCGCCCGAGTTGCAAATCGTTTTTGGACATAAACCACGCCATAAAAGTTTTGATTCAAATGTTTTCAGTTCGTGTTCTGAGATAAAATATAAACACGAGACCTTGTCTCACAGAATAGTTCCTATTTTTTCACAGCATGACAGTCCAAAACCACTTCCTCATTCACACAGCACGGCCGTGTCAAAAAAACACTTCCTCATTTTCACGGCATGAACTGAAAACATTTGAAACAAAACTTTTTTTCTGGCATGGTTTATGTACAAAAATGATTTGCAACTCGGGCGGTGGCCAGATGAGATCATTAAGAGAAGTTTATCATTTCGTAATGGCACAAAAGGGGTATCTTAAAAAATATAAAGATTCAAATGTTTTGTTTTTCAATATTTTAGATGGGGATTATTGTGCAAAGAAAATTAAACTATTGAAGGAATTTGAGAATGAACAAATGTTTATAGGTTCAATGAGTGAGCTAAACAATATGCATTGGTTATTTGATAAAGAGTGCCCCGAGGCTTAGACGTTTCAGATATTTCTTTCGAATCACCTTTAACAAATCTTTATCTTGTTGTATGGGCTATTTGAATAGAGAGCCCCTAGGTTAAAAGGGGAAATAAAAAAATGACTGTTTTTACAGCCATTTTTCCCTGCTGTGCAGGGGTTTGGCTTTTTCTTGAGGCAATGTTTTATGGCCGGATGCCCTTCCTGACACCAACCCTGGTCGCCTCTTACGACAGACAGGGATACGGTACACCTATTCTAACTGGGGCATACACCGGGACCAGTACACTGGCACTCATTTCGCCGACCTCGGAAGGATGGCAGGCTGAGTCAACCCCCTGGTGTTAATTCAGCAGCCAATGGGATTTGAACTCAGGACCCTGGGATCCCAATCCGCCACCCTAACAACTAAGCCAACACCAGGCTCCAGGTTAAAAGGGGAGACAAATAAATATACCTTGGGCTAAAAAGGGGATTTATTTTTTCAGGGAAAAAAAGAAAAATTTCATGGCTGAAAATCCCCCATTCATTTACATGGGGAAAAGTGAGCCAGAACCAGTATTCTTTCCCTACATATATATATATATATATATATATATATATATATATATATATATATATATATATATATATATATATATATATATATATATATATATATATATATATATATGCCTGGTGTTGGCTTCGTGGTTAGGGTGGTGGCTTGGGATCCCAGTGTCCTGAGTTCAAGCCCCGTTGGCTGCTGAATTAACACCAGGGGGTTGACTCAGCCTGTCATCCTTCCGAGGTCGGCGAAATGAGTGCCAGTGTACTGGTCCCGGTGTATGCCCCGGTTAGAATAGGTGTACCATATCCCTGTGTGTCGTAAGAGGCGACCAGGGTTGGCGTCAGGAATGGCATCCGGCCATAAAACATTGCCTCACAAAAAGCCAAACCCCTGCACAGCAGGGAAAAATGGCTCTAAAAACGGTCATATATATATATATATATATATATATATATATATATATATATATATATATATATATATATATATATATATATATATATATATATATATATATATATATATATATATATATATATATATATATATATATATATATATATATATATATATATATATATATATATATATATACCGGGCGTAGTGGCGTGCGCCTGTAATCCAGCGACTCGGAGGCTTGGGTTAGAGGATCGCTTGAGGACGGGGGCTCTGCACTGGGCCACGCTATGAGAGGATGTAGGGCAGCCCGGAATCATGGCGAAACCCAATCCTTATCCCTGTGTCGTAAGAGGTGACCAGGGTTGCGTCAGGAAGGGCATCCGGCGTAAAACCTCTGCCAAATCAGTATGCGGATCATAACGGATGATCCGCTGTGGCGACCCCTAACGGGAGCAGCCGAAACACGCACGCACGCACGCACGCACGCACGCACGCACGCACGCACACACACACACACACACACACACACACACACACTCACACTCACTCACTCTCAACCCAATCCGGCCGTCTCTGGAATCGACAACGCCGGCCGGCTCAGCACAGGCATCGGCTCACACACCTTCAATCGCGATACCAACGTAATCCTTGTACCTTGCCAGCTAAGGAAATAGAACCCCTGGTTACAGACTGGTTTTGTCAGATGCTGACCGTTTTCTGCCAGTCTGTAACCATTTTGGTTTTATATGCCAATCGAACAGATCGTTCATCGATAAATAAGAACAGAGTTCAATTTGTTCGACCACTTTATTAGCGTGGAACGACAATAATCAAACAAGTATTGAACAGGTTGAAACACCCACAACATCCCTGGCTCCGGCTCAGGCTGCGCATGCGCACTGGCACAGGGGACCGTCGATGTGTAGAAGTACCATAAAGTACAATGTTCTCTATCTCCCTCCGAGTCTTTATTATGTTAATAGATAAAGGCTGAGAAAATATTAAGTTTAATGAATGAACAAAAGTTTATATCGCCCATCGTGTGACTATTCCATGGAGTAGTCCTTGTGCCAGGCAGGCACGCTGGTCGCTCTGGTGGATCGGCGTTGACCTATTGCTGGTGCTGGTGGTGTCACATCGGGCCCCAGTGGGGATGGGGCTCTCGGGGTTTCAGGGGCCGATGGTGGCGTCTGAAGGATCGCGCGCCTCGGTGTCCCTCGTCCTGGTGCTGCTGGCGTGTCTGAAACGGGTGTCGTCTTGCGCCGGGGTGTGCATACTGACGTCAGTGCCGGCGTGGGCCCCGTTGGCGTCGCAGATGTCACGGGTTCGCTGTCGAGGTCAGGCAGTTGCGGTGTTACAACGGGTGCAGGTACAGTGATGCGGGTTGCTAGATCATCATAGATAGACCGGGGTGGCAGCTGGTCATTGCGAACTGGGCTAAACTTGCGCAGGAATTTCCTGTTCCGAAGTGTGACTCTGCCCGAGCCGTCGATCTTGATCACGTATTGGTCGTGTTGGCGTACCTCCACGATACTGCCTGTCTTGTCCCATTTTTTTGGGTGGAATCCTGTCTGGTTCTGTACGCGGACTAGGTCCCCTACAGCAAGTGGCGGAAGGCGTTTGGTGTGTTCTGCCCAGGTGTCAGCTGTGTGGATATGACGTTTGCGGAGGGCCTCCTCCCTCGTTTTCAGGGTCTCATGCCAAGTGTCGTGCGGTCTGTACTTCCCAGGGATAATTGGGATGAAATCACGTATCGGGCGGCCGAAAACACACATTGCCGGGGAGATCTTCGTGTCAGGGTCAGGCGTGTTACGATATTGTAGTATCGCTCTCTGCACAGCGTCAGTGTCAAGTTCTCCCTGCGGGCTGGTGTTGTCTGTGATAAGTCGTTTCATTGTCTTAACTCCAATCTCCGCGCGACAGTTGCTGTGAGGGAAGGCCACCGATGACAAGCGGTGGTGTACGCCCCATCTGTGCAGGAATGACCTGGTCTCGGTGGAGGTGAACTCCGGTCCCCCATCCGACGCGAGCTCTTCTGGTGTCCCGTACGTCACGAAGGCGCGACGTAAGTGGTTTATGAGTCCGGCGGCGCCACCCGTCGACTTTGAGATGATCGGCCAGTTCGAGTATCTGTCCACCGTCACAAGGTAGTGTGCACTCCCTGTGTACAAAGAAGTCCGAGCACACTGCCTGAAAGGGGTAAACGACCGGAATAGGTGGAGTTGGTGGCGCTCCAGGCTGTGATGGTGCCATCCGGTGGCAGTGTTCGCAGTTTTTCCGAGTGGCGCTGATGTCGGCCGACATGCCTGGCCAGAATACAGAGGATTCTGCGCGGGCGGTCATCATTGATACGCCCTGGTGGGCAGCGTGTAGGGCGCTCAGCACATCGCCACGGAGTGAGGGTGGTATGACTACTCGGTCCTTGTATAGGATCACTCCATCTGTCGATGTAATGTTCTCGCGGTACTGGTGATAGTCGTGAATTGTTTCTGGCATCTCGATTTTTGAGTCGGGGATGCCGTTCATTGTCATTCCCTCCAATACGTGCATATCGCCATCGCTGCTGGTGGCTTCCCTGATGCGATCCCATGTTACTGATCGCAATGATTCGAGGCCCGCGGCACACCATGCCAGGTTGTCCTCCTCGACGTCGTCGTCATACTCCGGCTCAGTTTGGCGTAGGAGGGACAGGACGTCGGTGTGCGTGCTTGGTTGGAGGTGGGTCGCTATGGTGGCATTGTCATCTGGAAGGTTCATGAGTGGAGGTCGCGTGGTGCCAACCGGCCTGCGCGACATGGCATCTGCCGCCTTGTTCTTCATGCCCGGGATATGTATGATGCGGAAGCGATAACGCAGGGTCTTCTCCTTGAGGTTCCTGAGGCGGGGGTTGGGTATGTCGTCAAGTGCTCTGTCCGAAAGGAGTTTCAGCAGTGGTTTGTGGTCTACCGCAACGATCAGGTTCTCGCAGCCCAGTACGAAGTAGCGCGCCTTGTCCAAGGCGTCCGCGACTGCGAGAGCCTCGCCCTCTATGGGCGCGTATCTGGATTCTGCCGCGTGTGTAAATCTGCTGCCGACCAGGGTTATTTTCCATCCATCAGTGCAGCAGAATGGTGTAACTGGCATGCATCGGCAGTGCTTTTGAAGCAACCAGAATCCGATTCCCTCCTTCGACCAGTCCGTGGCGATGCATGTTGGCTTAGTTTTGTCAAATATGCGGACACCGTGTTCGATTTCTTGTACGATCACGTCTTTCGACTCGCGGAATATGTCCTCTAACTCCATGGACCACTGGAAGCGTTCTCCACTTTTCAGGAGCTTCCGGAATGGCTGCATTCGTTCGGCCATACTAAAGGCGTATGCCACCTGGTTGACAAGCCCGAACCACGATCTGACGTCGGTGATGTTACGCGGTTGTGGGAAATCTTGGATTGCTTCCAGGTAGCGGCTGCACGGTCGCACGTCGGTCATGGTGATGGTGAAGCCCGCGAAGTCCACCGTGGGTGCGCTGAAGACAAACTTCTCCGGGCTGAGGATGATTCCATTCCGGCCGCATATATCCAGCCATTGGACCGCCTGGAAGTAGCTCCCCTCAATCGTGTCTGACCATAGTAGCGTGTCATCTACGCACTTGGTCTTGTTACCAATGTCCGCGACGATCTCATCGTATCGTCGTGAGTAACCGTCCCCCGATGCCATATACCCTTGTGGGGCAGATAGGTACCGGTAGCGCCCCAATGGAGTGATGAAGGTCATCTTGTGGCGGTCGTCCTCGTGTAGGTGGACGCTATGGTAACCATTCCATGCGTCGAATACTGTCTTGCGCTTCCCGTTAGGTACGCGTCTCGCCTGGTGGAACGGGGATTGGGTGTGGTGGGTCTCGCGGAACGCATGCTTGTTCAAGGCCTGAAAGTCGACGGTGCGTCGCGGCTTGCCATTCTTTTTCGCGCAAATTACCATGCGGTGACACCATGTCACCGGAGTGCCGACGGGTACTTCCTCCAACACGCCGAGCCGAACGTCCTGGTCGAGGCCTGCTTTTACCTCATCTTGCCAATGTATGGCCACGGAGATGGGAGTGTGATGGGCAACCGGTGTCGCGTTCTCACTGAGCATAAGACGTAGTGGCGGGCCGGTCATTCTCGGTAGTGGCTGGTGTGGGCACGTGTTGAATGTGCTCTGAGCATACATCCTGAGTAAATGTGACTGTAGTGCCTCTCTGTTGGCCGCATGGGGAGTGCGGTCGGCTTGGTCGGCGGCTCCGCGTGTCGCGGGCAGTCGCACAATTCCGAGGTCGTCAGATTCACCTCTCCGAGTGTCGGGAATCTGTCCGAGATCATTCCCAGGTCCATGCAGGCCGCGCGGGAGAGGAATATGCGGTCTGAAGAGTCCGTCACGTACGCGATTTGGCGCGTCTCCAATCTCCGAGCGTCGTCACTGTTACCGGCGAATCTGACTACCACGGCTCCGAGGATACGAATTCCTCTGTTGTTTGCAGCCTTCATGGTCATGGAAACAGGTATGAGGTCCTCGGTACTCAGGCCCATTTGTTGGACGACTTTAATGCCCATCAGGCAGCTCTGGCACCCCGTGTCTGCCATAGCAGGTAGGGTTACCGCGCGGGTATGTTTCAGGAGGTTAAAACCCAGCGCTTTGTAATCCTCGCGCTTGTTGGTGAGAGTGAGGTTGACGTATGGCTGCGGGTCGGATATGCGTTTCATCCACTTATCGCACATATCATCGTACAGGTGGTGAGCGAGGGGAAGCGCGCGCATTTCGTCCTCTGTGCTGGCCATGGTGACCGTGCATAGCTCGACGAAGGCTGCCGTCTGCTCGTCGTACATCCCGTCGGTCTCCTTAGATGGGGGTCTTGCCGATCGGCCGCCCAGGCACGCCTTGTCGAGGTGATTCTGGCGGCCACACTTCCGGCACTTCTTACCGTATCCGGGGCACTTGGCGCGTCTGGCGCGCCATTGAGGCGTTTTGCCGTGGCCCACCTCGCCGCAGTAGATGCATACTCCTTCGGGCTTGGCCTTCCGTTTTTCCGGCCTGGCTCCTACTCTGGCGCGGACGTCCTGTCGCTTTCCCCGCTGATACGAACTACTGATCGCGTCCGTGCTCTGAGTGTCAAGCAGGCGCGATGCCGAGCGTTTTCCAGACGCTTTGGCCTCGATATACTCTATCATGTCCTTTAATGGCATGTCCTGGTTCTTCTCACCGAGTAGGTCAAGTTGTATTGCTTGGTCCGCGATGCCACGGGCAACCACGTTGCGCAATATCTCTTCTGTGAAGTCGTTGACCTGATCGCACCCCGCCTTGGTGCACTTCATTTCATACTTGCACGTGTCCGCCTGCCCCTTGATGCGGGCGTGGAATGACCGGACGGGCTCCTCGTGTCCCTGCCGCATGTTAGACAGGGCCACTCGAGCTACCATCGTGTTCTCCGTCCGGACGGCGAGCGCCTTCATGGCGGCAAGGACGTCTTCTTCATCGCTGCCTACGAGGCTCCTACCCGCCGCGCGAGTGAGGTCCTTTCTCAGCTCCTCCTCACAGCACTCCAGTAGCTGCGTGACTATGTCGGGTCCGACAAGCTTAGTACCTGTTTTGTATTCGCCCCAGCGGGTTATGAAGTACGACCAGGCCTCGCCCGTTCCGGCCAGTGCTATGGAGGGACGCTTGAGTTTCTCCATCTTGGCATTCGAGCTCGCCGCCCTGGGGGCGGCGACGTGCACAGTGGCGTGTATACTCAACATGGCGGCCACCACTGCCGCCTCTGCGTGTGTAGCCATACAGTCACAACCCTCGATCGGGCACTCTGCTTCCACCGGCGCCATAGTAACAGTTATTCTGGAGTAAACGTTCTATTTTCGGTGATGCACACGTGTGTAGAGTGTCCTGGGGGCGAAGATTGGGTACAGTACCCGAGAAATCCAAACTCACTGTCGACGTTCTCGTGGTCCGTTTTCACCCAGTCGTGTCCTCATCAGCACCGACGATCTTTACTCGACTGCATCAAGTTGTTTGATTATAAATAAGAACAGAGTTCAATTTGTTCGACCACTTTATTAGCGTGGAACGACAATAATCAAACAAGTATTGAACAGGTTGAAACACCCACAACATCCCCGGCTCCGGCTCAGGCTGCGCATGCGCACTGGCACAGGGGACCGTCGATATGTAGAAGTACCGTAAAGTACAATGTTCTCTAATCAACACAACACAAATTTATCCATAGCGGCAACTTCATACGAATTAACCAGATTTATTGGGGAACATAGGGGATCACAACACAAGCAAATTTCACGATAATGGTTTTATTAAGAATCCTCAACCCGTTCTTAACCAGGGAACCACGGTCTACAGGTTTTGAGGGGGTCGCGACCGAAATATGCCTTAAACAACGTGCAGACAAAGATAGACAAACAACATGCATGTAAGACAAGACAGAGTACTTGGTGAGGTTTCATGGACGAGAGGACAGTGTCAAGAGCAGGAATGTCGCTCGCAACAGGCGGATTTCCACGGATTCAAACTCCCAGCTCGAACGCGCCGCGTGGAAAGATGGCGGCGCCGTACTCTTCCTTCTTAAGTCACCGCGTGCGCACGCCCTTCTCAGCGTGTTCCGGCCCCGTGCAATGTCGACGATGGGCCTCAGCCGATCTCTCTGACGGTCCAGCATACAAATCCAGGCCTGGCCTGTTCTCCAGACAAGGCCCAAATCGAGGTGCCGGGCTCCGGTAAGCGGATCGGCAATTGTCACGAGCCGTTGGTGTGTGCAGAGACTGTCAGAGGCTCCGGCATCTCCTCTCCGGCCTTCCTGCCTCGAAGCCCGACTTCCGCTTCATACTCTCAGTTCCTTTCTCTGTCGAATCACCTTTTCTTTCTCGGCCGATGGCAGACTCGACCCTCAGGTTCTGCGTTCTCTCCCGGCCAATTCACCACTGCCTTTCCTTTTCTTTCTCGCCTCAAAGCCGGCTGCCGTCCCTCTCATGGCAGAATCCTCGACGCGCAGGCAGCCTCTCAAAAGCCCACTGCCGTTTTTCAAAACTCAACTCCTTCGTTCGCTTGTTTTGAATCACGAGCACGCTTCGAGAGCGACTATTTCCACACACTGGACCCTTTTCACGAAGCCTTTGTTTCCTCTCTCATTTGCTCGCTTCGAGTCAGAAGCCCGCCTCTCTTGGCTAAACCGACAAACTCCTCCCCCTTCGCATCACTTCCTCCCTCTCGCCACACCCTCTCTCCAGGCCACACTCCCTCAGCCGACTGGGCGGGGCCTATCGTCTGTAGAGGAGAGGAAGAAGAGGGAGCCCTTGGCACACCACCACTGTACGAACATAAAACAGCCTTTTAACTCTCCCGACACACATATAACGTCTACTTTGCCAAACAACCTAGCTATACATGCATTTAATTTAGTAGTCCAATAAGGGCCATTTCTTTAACAATATATATATATATATATATATATATATATATATATATATATATATATATATATATATATATATATATATATATATACACACACACACACACACACACACACACACACACACACACACACACACACACACACACACACACACACACACACACACACACACATACACATACACATACACATACACATACACACACACACACACACATATTTGACACCTCCCACACTCCTCTCGCCGAAGAAGCTGCAAAAAGCAAACTAAGAAGGCCAACACAAAGTAAGTGCTTTGCTCAAAAGATAGGTCAGATCATTCCTGGGCTTGGCAGGGTACTATAGGAGGTTCATACCGAACTATGCAGATGAAGTTATGCCCCTTACTGACCCCACCAAAAAGGGTCGGCCAACCACATTCTGTGGGACGCACCCCAACAGAGGGAATTTGAAAGGATGAAGAACCTTCTTTGCAAGGCCCCTGTACTACGGATGCCCAACTTTGCCAGACCATTCATCATGCAAGTGGATGCATCCGATGTCGGAAAATAGATCAGTGTTGTTGCAGGAATAAGAGGACGGAGTCTTTCCGGTAATGAATGCCAGCAAGAAACTTCTGCCCCGGTAAAGGAACTACTCAGCGATTGAATATGAATGTCTCGCTATCGTGTTTGCTGTTAAGAAATTCCAAAACTACAGATCTACGGATGAGAGTTCATCATATAGACTGATTATCAGCCCCTGTCATACATACAGAAGTATAAGATTGACAGTGCGAGGATAATGCGGTGAGCATTGTTCCTACATAACTATTAGTTCTGTATTTAAGCCATTAGGAATCTGAGAATGTGGGAGCTGTTTGTGTGAGTCGACTGTGATCATTTATTTTTGGTTTGTTTTGTGTCCTCTAATTTTAACTGACTGTTGTAAAAACATATGTATTTGCAATAATATTTTTCTAAACGTGGGGCTTATTTGTCAGTTAAAAGCTCGATATTGTGGTGTTTGTGTAGAAGCATTAGTAAATGCCTATCCATGAATGATAAAAAAATTGATGGTTATACGTTATAAGTTGTTGTAGCACACATTGGTGAATTGTAATATAAACAGCTTGATGTAATGAGCTAATTTTGAGGGTGGACGGCAGTATTATACTGTAAACTGTCTGGTGAGATTCGTGAAGATGCTGGAACATTCTGAGACAGAACATCCAGTATGGATGAGAATCGCCTTTGCGATAAGGCACGATATCGGTCTGTGTTACTATATAAACATGTGAGAGGTTGGTGTAGAGAGATAGGTGACATGTGACGAGCCATGTGTTTCGATCGTCCCCGTGCTTGATTTAACTCTGATGAGTGAACGAGGTGTGAATGTCCTGAGTGGTTGTTAACATGTGGAGCTGATTATAATCTGGTTGATTAAAAATCATTATGATTGTGTATCAGGAAAGAATTCCTTTGAGCTCTTCAACCATCCTGAACGGGCCAGCGTACGAGAGGGAACAACGTGACAGGACTCGATGGTGACAGCCTCGGAGGACGAGGTGAACACGCATGAGTTGAGCCAGCATGACAGGGAAAGTGGGCAGAAACAACTCAACATGGGAATCGGACTCAGACATTGTATGTGATGTTGAACTTCCTCGTTTGACTTTGTATCTGTTTATTTGACATTCAAGTTTCAAAAATGTAATGCTGTTGATGTCGTCACTGTAACGTCACTCAGAAGTCACAGACCCCAACTCACAAAGATCCATTTGATTGTTCGCCGATCGGTATGATTGTTCATACTCGTGAAGCGCAAATCTTGGGTTGCAGTCGTTATTGAACGAGCTGAGTTCAGAACCATGAACAACATGCGTGCACCAAAGGGAAGGAAACCATGAGGTGTATACCCCAACACCTTCAATTTCTTGACTGTGCCTTGTCTTGACTGTGCTCCCAAGGGATATTCAAGGCCTTTAAAATATTTTTATCCCCATCCCCTGATCTGTGCCTTTCAACAACTTTATCTTGGATGTCTTTTGAAAGCTCCTTGGGTGCTCATGGTTGAGTCTTTGCTGTGAAATGCACTACCCAGCAGATGAAACCTACTAGTAGCTCTGGTAGCTTGTACACATTGTTGCATTTTAGCCTGAGGAGTAAGTGCTGAAATATATCTGCATCTGTCTGGGTTCTTCCTGATATCTATGTTCTTTGTTCCTTTCACACTTCTTTCGAATGTTTTTTTCACAATTCTCTTTATTCATTCTAATTCTTGCTTTTTCTTCTTTTTAATCTCTTTAACTCTCTATTCCACTCTTTTGTTATGTATCCCTCTAAGGAGAAGTGAATTCTTGCATAAATTTTTTCTGTAGGGCTCACTTGACTGCGCTTGAATGGGTTTGAGGGTTGTGGAGTAGCGGCCGAAACCCGAATTCCCTCCAGGGTTCCTCCTGATGACCCCATCTTTGCTCTTTACTTCTTCGGGTTCCTTCTTGGTCTTCTGTTTCATGATCATGAAATAATCAGAATCACGACAACTGAACACAGGTGGAGGCCAATTAACTTGTCATGTGATTTTGAAGGTGATTGGTTACACCTGAGCTAATTTACAATTGCTATTAAAAGGGGAGTGGACACTTATCCAAACAAGATATTCTAGTTTTGTGTTTTAATTAATTTTCTGATATTTGTAGAATTTGTTTTTCACTTGGGAGTTGTGGGTTAAGATGTGTAACTAAAGGTGGAAAAAGTCTGATTTAACGCAATTTAAGTCCAGGCTATAAGACAACAAAAGGTGAAAATTTTGAAAGGAGGTGTTCACTTTCTATAGGCACTGTATGTGCAATGTACATTTATTTGCATATATGCTAAATAACAATAAATATGAGCATCTGGAAATAATTATAGCACCTGTAATTTCTTTAGGGAGAGCACCTGTAAATCTGGTTGTGTTTATACTTGCTATTGCAAATGTGTTGCACAGCTCACTTGTTACCATACATTGAATGACAATGTGCTTTTTATTTACTGAAAATATATACATTTTTTTTTTCATTTACGTAAATGTCCATGTGCTGAACATGGAGCGAGACATCATAAAGATGTACTGCAATTGCCTGGGACAAAAAATTAAAATGTTAGATGTGCTTTTGCTTGGAAGTGTGATTTTACTTCCTTTCACACAACGATGTTCCTTAACTCACTCACAGCTTTGTGATGGATTAGATTTCTTTGTTGTTGTTTTGTCACATCATCAGGAAACAAATATTATCGAACACAATACAATGATGGGTAAACAGGGTCTAAGGCTCATGGAGAAGTCGTTGCACATATTGCACACACAAATACAGACAGACATCAGCCAACACCAGACTTGACTTGAGACAAACAGTGTGTGCACGCGATAACATCTTTGGACATTGTTTCTCTCTCTGCAGTCAGGGGGGAAATGAAGGAGAAATATACATCACCCTATCCCCTCCTCCCTCCTCCCTCCCACACATGGGATGTCAACCCACAGGGATTATCCATGCTCAGCTATCCTGTAAATGCCGAGCATCAAGAGAGGAAGCAGTTAATACCATTTCTAAAGTCTTTGGTATGACTCAGCCAGGGTCGAGTTTGAATCGCCGACCTCCGATACTCAGAACGGACGCTCTCACCATTATGTCACCGAGTCTGGATAAAATATATATTGTTATGAAAATTACTTCGGGGTTAATGAGGGGTTATTTATGTGATAGTTATGTCCTAATGAATGCCAGCATAAGTGTTTGTAAACACCAATTCACATTGACCAGTCATATGTATAGTTAGATTCCCTGTCACTCTTTATTCCTTGTGTTTCTCTCTTTCTCCCATCTCCCACTGTTTTATCTGTTTTATCTTAAATCACCCCCATTGTAATTTCATACCAGGAATCACACTATGCAAATGCCTGTTGTACGTGTGTTACCACGGAGCCTTAAATGAGGAGTTTTAGTAACAGGGGTATTCACGTATGCTACCTCGCACAACCAGGACACCGAGGGAGCAGGCGCAAGACCCATGCAGGAGGTAGGGATGGGGGTGGGGGGGGGGGTTGAGGGCTGCCTGTAAGGTAGGATGAAAATGCCTCGCATCTCTCTTTTTTCAGCCGGGACCACAGAACTCTCTCGGTCTGACATTCACAACACGAGTTCTGCAGAGAGCCAAGGCCCATCCAGACACTCTCAGCCAAGGAGTGCCCTCACAGCCCACAGTACCCAGACAGCGGTCACACACCAAAGAGATCAAGCCACAGGGCCGAGACCCAACCCGCCTCCCCCAACCCGCCTCCCCCAACCCAGAAAACAAGTGCACAGCCATCGGCACAGCAATGAACAACCAAATACAAGACCAGACCAGGAGAGGTGTCCAAGGCCGTGCGCCTGCATCTTGCCTTTCGGTGCTCCAGGAAAGTCACACGCACCACACCTTCGCATTCATTCTACGTTCGTCTTGTGTTCCCAACAGAGTCTATGTATGATAAGTTGGCTTCATGATAATGGAGAAACTGTTACCATCTGGTTAAGCAATCAGAAATCGTGCTGGGTGTGGTGGCACAATGTTATCTGTTACCGTGTTATCATTCAACCGGTTATTTCTGCATTTTGATTGCATTTTCACTTCCCATGTCCCAATCCACATGAACTTGTTGAACACCTGTTGCTTTTAAGATGATCGCTGTATTTGAATCGCCATCGCCGTCTCGTGCAAAACTAAATTTTGCCCTCCCGTTAAGCTGACCACATGCGGTAAAATTAATAAAACACCCCCATCACTGTGGATTATCCGCATATGTGCAGTTGCACCTCCGCTCGGTGTCGTGCAAATGGCATAACATCACCCATTCGGGAGATGGAGGCCACGACAATATGTTCCTTTACATAGAACTTCAACGCAAGAGGAGACCATGAGTCCCATCAAGCCTGCATTATGCGTGCCAACCTTTGTCTGTCAGCCATAGGTTGACAACCATAACCTATGGATAAGTGAGGGAGTTTAATTTTTAAGTTAAACCACCGATTGCATGCAGGAAAAACCTATTACACTTATTTTGTAACCTTTCAAACAAATTATTTGCTCCTAAAGTGATTTATGGTTCATGAGGCAAAGGGTTGGAATACTTATGCAACTGAGAATCATCAGCTTTTCTCTGTTGATCAAACTTGTTCACATTCTATTTGCATCTTTGGCGTTTATCAGTTTGGAGTAGTTTGTGAAGACTATTAAATTTGATTTGAAAACTCAACAACAACTCAAAATTTGAAAACTCAAAATGTGAAAATTTAAAGAGGGGTGAATACTTTTGCAGGTCACTGTGTATATATATATATATATATATATATATATATATATATATATATATATATATATATATATATATATATATATATATATATATATATACAAAGAAACACATATATATGGTGGCCTGAAAGTCACTTTACCCCTTCCCAGTGAAGCATTGTTCTTGAACTCTTATAATATACAGGTTTTATTGTACAGTACTTACAATAATTAATTTGTCATTGTATCAGTATGTGCTCCATCGTTCTTCTGAGTCAGTGTTTCCGCATACCATAGTGGGAGAGGGGACGAGGGCAGAGGGGAAGGGACGGAGGGAATTGCGAGAAATTTATCAGGAGTAAAGTAACTTTCGGGCTACCCTGTGTATATATATATATATATATACAAAATATTGGAAGATAAGGATGAAAATGTATTGTTGTGCAAGAATTTATTCTTGTTTTTCAACATAAACATATCGTATCTATATACAAATATACATATACATGGTGGGGCATATATATCTGACTACTTTATTGTCCTTATAACTTTTTTGTTTCCAAACCAAATAAAATTTCTATACAACGTAGGCACATATCTTACGGTTTTAAAATCAATTTTGATTCTTTATTTCTTAAAAATTGCATCAGACAAATGGGCCCCTTTCAAATTCATGCATTCCACGACAGCGGATCATCATATTGTTCATTACCGCAAGCAATGTCTCTTGATCAACAGAGCGGATGGTTGCAGTGATGTTTGCCTTCAATTCATCGATCGATGTTGGATGTTCCTTATAAACTTTGCCCTTCAGAAATCCCCATCGGCAAAAATCTGGTGGAGTTAAATCTGCCAAATCAAAGTGTGCCTCATCTGTCATGAAAACCTTGTTTGTGAAATTGGCATGCTCATTGCATTTAAAAAAAATAAAAAAAAACTTTAAAAAATGCTCATTGCATTTAAAGTGCTCCATCATTAAAAACTTTCCAGTATTATCTGTAAAACAAAGAAAACAATAATTAGTTATGCCAAGACAATGATCATCAATGATCTCTCCGACTCTGGAAAATCCTCTATATCTCTTTGCTGATGACTCCACTCTCTGCCGTACCATCTGTCATTCCTCAGACCGGCAAGCAGTAGCTTCTTCGCTCACTGCTGATCTGGATAAAATCACAAACTGGTCCAACACGTGGAACATGTCTTTCAATCCAGACAAATCTCACACCCTCACTATGTCTCTTCGAAAGGACCATTTAGAACCCCCCCCCCCCCATCCACTTTCTCAACAATCCTCTGGAAGAAGTCTTTTCTTTCAAGCTTCTGGGTCTCACTATCTGCCATGAGCTTTCCTGGGAAAGACACATTTCAAACCTCGCCTCCAAAGCCAGTCGCCGACTGGGAATCCTCCGTCATGCAAGGTCCTTCCTCGGCCCACCTGAGCTCCTGACCACTTACAAAGTTTTTGTCCGCAGTCTGATGGAGCACTGCTCTCCCCTCTGGGCTGGTGCTCCTGCCTCCCACCTTTCTCGGCTTCACGCTGTAGAAACCAGGGCATTTCGGATCATTGACATCTCCCGCAATGAGGCTGAGTCTTTGGGCCTCTCACTCGATCACCGCAGGTTGGTCGGTGGTCTTTCTGTCTTCTACCCTCTCCTCTCCAGCCTCGCCCCCCTGCTCTCTTTGCGATTTGTCCCCACCACATTTCCACAGGGCGCTCAAGGTCTGCCAACAACCCCTTCTGGTAAAACTACCAAAATCACGAATCACTGCTCACCTTCACTCTTTCATTCCTCTTTTTTATCGCCTTTGGAATAAACTCCCTCACTCTATTCATTCCCATTCTTCCCTCCAGGCCTTCAAAACAGCTGTTCACCACCACCTCTTATCACCCCCCATCCAAATACTCGATATTTTCTACCCCTGATAATCCACCAAAGCCCACCTCCTTCAAATTCCCTGCTTTCCTTCCTGAAAGTCCCTGTAATGTCCATCTTCTATTCCCCATGTTCCCCGTCCCATCCCCCTCCCTTCCACAGATCTCCAAATGTCTGTTCCCCACTATTTTGTCCTTCCCACTCCCTCCCCTCCTGTCTCATGCCCCTCTCGATGTGGGTTGTGTGTTAGCTCTCACACGAGCCTCGAAAAGGTATACAAAAAAAAAAAGAAAAAAAAAAAAGACTGCTTCCAGCTGGAAAGATTGCAGATGCATCAGGTATAAATGCCTCACCCTGTGTGCATACATATAATTATGCACACACACATATATATATATATATATATATATATATATATATATATATATATATATATATATATATATATATATATATATATATATATATATATATTGTTGCGGATTCCGCGCCCGCCGGCGTGCTGACGGCCACGTAACTCGAATCGCGGCACGTCGCCCACCGGACGGACAATCCAGTCGTGACCCTCTCGGACTAACGCCGGGAACCAGTCACGGGTGGACCTTTCGGTCTCACCGCGATCGAGCCAATCAGCCCCCGCGTGGGATAGGGTTGCTCGCCAAATTCGACCTACCTAAGTACCCACGCGGAGGGTAGACCGGGCGATCGCACCTCGCCGCAGGTCGACTTCGGACACGGGCCACTTAAGCGACCCGTTCCGTACTATCAGAATAACCGAGCGGTGTTATCGTCGACCTCGACGGTTCGATTAATTATCGGGCGTATTCAGCCCACTACCAACCCTTTACGTGAAGCAAGATGGGGATTCAATAGAGGAAAAGACGAAGCGAAGCGGGAAACAGTTCAACACAAAGCACATTTATTCGCGGCACACGGGAGCACACATATACAATTCCACCAAATGCACACAGAAAAGACACAATGTAATTTACACAAAAAGCAAATGTAAAAGCGAAAACACAATGCAGAGCTAATACCGACTACCGAGCACACGGCAACACTTATACAATTCTACTTCACAGACGGCGCCGACAACACATACCCAAAACCAAGGAAAGAATACCCTCAAGGATGAGGCGGGCCTGAGGCCGAGACCGGGTCGCGCCTACCCGTCTGGTGATGAGACGCGGAGCGGCGATGGCGCCTCAACTCCGCGGGCCTCGCGGACAGTGTCTGGTAGGGGGTGGGAAAGGGGCCCCCTTGGTCGCACTATCTCAGCGCGGGGGGAAACAGGAGGGGGTTGCTGATGCTCGGGGTATAGAGGATTTTTATTATCCCGCGACGAGCGTCTCCACCTCGGCCAGGTCGCGCTGTCGGCCTCCCTGGGGTGCAGCTCCCTGCACGACGCGAGCACCCCCTCGTCTGCCCTCGCCGCCTCTCCACAGCTCCGTCCCCTCCGTTCCGACTCCAACGCACACGACGACCAGCTCCTTCCACCGCCCGCGAAGTCTTGACTCTCTGTTTCCGACTCTCCTACTCTCCTACTCTCCGCCTCTCGACTCTCTGTTTCCGACTCTCCTACTCTCCTACTCTCCGCCTCTGGACTCTCTGTTTCCGACTCTCCTACTCTCCGCCTCTGGACTCTACTGGACTGACGAACACGGTCGCTTTTTATCAGCCCCGTGGCTTCGCCCTCTCATCTTTAACCTCCTCCCTTCGACCTTTCACCTCGCTCCCCATTGGCCCGAGAAAAAGTGGGCGTGAAGGCTTTTTGATCCATAAATTTGCATATATCGATCGCCCTGGGGGCGGGGCCAATTCGCCCCTCGCTCACCGATTGGACGGCAAAAAGTGGGCGTGTGTCGTTTTTGATCCGTTTTTGAAGCACAAAATCCGTGATTTTGTACACGCTGTTCGGCGCGCGCCCTGCACGAGTCCAACACCGGTACCCACAGGCGGCGCAAGAACGGTGGCGATGCGACAGTTGCGAGGTGTGACGTGAAGGTCGTGGCGGTTGTGGTGAAGCGGCGTTGTGGTTGGTGGTTGATGTTGTGACTGGTGGTGGTAATCATGGCGGTTGGTCCAAAATAAAGATAGTAAAAGAAAAACGGCTATCCTGAAGAGTCGCAGCACGCATAAATGACATGTATTCCCACTAGACAACGGGTTTGGGCCTAACTACACATGTACTTACCGAAATACCTCACCTAAGGGACCTGAATGGTGGTTTGCGAATTTGGTAACCACAACAATATATATATATATATATATATATATATATATATATATATATATATATATATATATATATATATATATATATATATATATATGTTTGAAGAGAAAAAGCACACTGAGAAAACCACTATCTTCCATCCTTCGCAATAAAAAAAATTAAAACACCGGACGTGAAGAGACGTTAACTGTACTTACATCCAACAAAACGGCTGTGTGTCACAATTGGGCTGCAAGGGGGACCAATCAGCGTGAGGTTTGGGACGGATTTAACAAAGAGAGTGGGATTGGATGGTGGATTTGCTTCCGGATTGGATGTTTGGATCACAGGTTCGGTGTCACGTGTTGCATGTCTGATCCGGGTTTGTGTATTGGGTTTGGCCTTCGCACCCACATGTGGGGGTGATTGCATAATCCTCGATAGGCAGCATGCAGGTTGACGTGACGGTTAGTGGACCATGTGCCCGAAAACCATGCTTCAAGAATTTCCCTGCAGATCCAGTTGCATGCCG
>NC_140973.1:13521915-13534415 GCF_056783735.1 Eptatretus burgeri | reverse complement strand
TATATATATATATATATATATATATATATATATATATATATATATATATATATATATATATATATATATATATATATATATATATATATATATATATATATATATAGAGATAGAGATAGAGATAGAGATAGAGATAGAGATAGAGATAGAGATAGAGATAGAGATAGAGATAGAGATAGAGATAGAGATAGAGATAGAGATAGAGATAGAGAGAGAGAGGGAGAGAGAGAGAGGGAGAGAGGGAGAGAGGGAGAGAGGGAGAGAGGGAGAGAGAGAGAGAGAGAGAGAGAGAGAGACCCACATCTGTCACCTGTAAATGGAGGGAATAGCCAGTCAACTCTACACCTAATCGACTATACCCAGGTGGTTCGGATTATATAAATGATTGACCCCTCCCATGCTCCTCCAGCCAAAGTAGTTGCATAAAGCAACCCAAGAAGACTTACACAAGGTAAGTGCTAAGCGCTGTTTCAAACCCTTCCCAGAGTTCCTCAGCAACTATAAAGACGTTCACACATGGTACACACGTGACAATCACACACAGGGAGGGGTCAATCATTTATATAATTCGAGCCACCTGGGCGTAGTCAATTCGGTAAGAGCTGATTGGCTGTTCCCTCCATTCATAGGTGAGAGATGTGGGTGGGTCTTTCTTTATTTATATATTGACTGATTTTGACGTTTGCACGTGGTACATGTTTGAGAGCCTCATTGGTATGCATTGCTGTCTATGCTATCGCTGATGATTCGCCAATAAGTGATGAAACCAGTCCGGTAGCTGAGGGGAGTGTTTTGCATTGGGATTGTCGTGTGTGTACCATGTGTGAACGTCTTTATAGTTGTCGAGGAACTCTGGGAAGGGTTCGAAACGGCGCTTTGCACTTACCTTGTGTAAGTCTTCTCGGGTTGCTTTATGCAGCTACTTTGGCTCGAGGAGCATAGGAGGGGTCAATCACACATACATATAAATACACACACACACACTGGCAAATACAATCTGTCGCTTTGCCGAGGTGGGGGGGGAGGAGAAAGAGGGAGGGAGGGAGAGAGAGAGGACAGAGGGGAGAGGTGAGGAGGGGTGGGAGAGTGAGGAGACGGTGAGGAAAGGGGAGAGATAGGAATGTGGTGAAAGCGAGGTGGGGTGGGGAGATCGACGCCTCATCAAACATTGCCATACACTCTGGGTGGGGGTGGGAGCGAGGATCATGAGGGAGAGAGAAGGGAGAAAGTGGGGAGGAGACTAGGGAGGGGGTGAGGGAGGGGTTTGGGACTTGCATTTGGTATGGGAATTTGAGCCTCGTGAGTGGAGGAGGCCAAGAGGGCAAACCTCTATCGTACCTTGTGGTTGCAGCAGGTTGATCGGCATCTCAAAGAGATACTCGACTTGAGTTTGGTAGTGGGACTTGTGAAGATAAGCAGGGTGAGGGGTGGCGGGGTGGGGGGGGGTCTTATGGACTTCAATGAAATGAGGTACATTAAAACAGCACATTAATCCAGCACGCGGAGACTGCCTGGAGATATCCTTGGGGGGGGTAAAGAGGGGAGGGGTTTTGGGAGGAGGTAAGCATGAGGGGAGGGTGAGGGAAGGCAGCATGACGGGAAGGGAAGAGGAGGCAGCAGGAGAGGAAATGAAGGGAAGGACGATAAAACGTGCCCAAACAGCAACATTTTGTTTTTAACTGCAGGATTCTATATAAAACCAGACAGGAGCATTTAAATCCCATGCTGTCTACCTGGAAAAAGACTGCCATGCAGGTATGCTCACGCATGCAGTGACCTTTGCACCCCTTTGGTCGGCTCACTCCGATTCAGATTTGTACATGCTACACTCTGAGGAATCCATTTTAAATTCAAAACTAAACCGTCAGTCCTTAACAGCCCCCCATATGTGTTCCTATAACCCCCTTATGATCCATGCTCACTGTGCATGCACACCGGCAATATACTCATTCTTTCACTTGCATACGTGCACAGATCCTGACCAGTACACTCAACTTTCTCCACACCCGCACTGCGTGGAAAGTCCCGTCTGGCTTCGGCACTGCAGCCCATCTGCTCCCCATGTGCTGAAGTACATAGTTCACGAGATGTCTGCGTAACCTCCACCACGGTACCACGGGTCCGGGTGCGAGTTTGGTTTGTGTGCCTGTGAAACCCACGCACTGCACACATGTAACCAAGCATACAGGCACACAAACACCCCCATAGAGAGTCCCTTTGCAAACCCCAATCTACCCATTTGTACCATGTCCGTGTGTGGTCTACGTCCCTCTCCGTGCTTGCAGCAACTGCTGCATGCAGGTATGCTCGCACATGCAGCAACCTTTGCATCTCTCCAGTCAACTCACTCCAAATCGGATTCATACACGTTACACACTGGGGAAGCTGTTTTAAATTGAAAACTAAATTGTCAGTCCTTAACAGCCCCCTTAACAGAGGGAGAGGGGTGAGGAGGGGAGGGGGAAGGGGGAGGGTGGGAGAGAGAGGGAGTGGGGTGGAAGAGAGGAGGGAGACGAGAGGGGGTAGAGGGGAGAGGTCAGGTTCGAAGAGAGTGAGAGGGGTGGGAGACTGAGTGAGAGGAGTGGAAGAGAAAGAGAGAGAGATGAGAGGAGTGAGAGAGGGGGGAGAGGGGTGAGAGTGAGGAGGGGAGGAGAGTTGGGGAGATTCCGGCAGATGTGACACCCAGTTTAACGTCCATCCGAGGGACTGCACACACATTGATGAATCACCCTGCCTGTGAAACACTGAGATGACAGTTTATAGCTGTGTCACGATTCAAACCCAGGATAGACAGCTTAGAGCGAGCATGCATACCTCCAGGCCATCCTGCCAGTCATCTATATAATATACGTCCATTAATCTGGAATGACAGGATAACTCAGAGTTTACAGACGTGTTTCTGTTACATTAGAGTTTGATACCTGAGTCTGACGTTTTGGCGTTCGCATTCCTATGGAACATAATCCGATCATAAGCCCTGCTCTGCAATGGAGCGTAAAGTTGAGGGGACGTTAAGCCGGCTGTTCCATATTCTACTATTTGTTGTGGATGTTGGAGATTTTAAGGTAATTTTGAAACATGAGTTGGTCTTTAGGCCATGGGGGGAGGGCAACCACCAACCAGCCTACTTTGTTCCGTTGTGGACCACTGGAATTGCTGCAAAGTCCTGCCTCCTGGTCTGCAACCTTTCTCACCTCTAGTCTTCTCAAGCTCTCACCCCTGGTCACTGTGACATCAGGATACGGTGGAGAGAGAGAGAGAGAGCGAAAGAGAGAGAAAGAGAGAGAAAGAGAGAGAAAGAGAGAGAAAGAGAGAGAAAGAGAGAGAAAGAGAGAGAAAGAGAGAGAAAGAGAGAGAAAGAGAGAGAAAGAGAGAGAAAGAGAGAGAAAGAGAGAGAAAGAGAGAGAGAGAGAGAAAGAGAGAGAAAGAGAGAGAGAGAGAGAGAGAGAGAGTGAGTGAGATAGAGATAGAAAGACAGAAACAGATAAAGAGAGAAAGAGAGAAAGAGAGAAAGAGAGAAAGAGAGAAAGAGAAAAAGAAAAAGAGAGAAAGAGAGAAAGAGAGAAAGAGAGAAAGAGAGAAAGAGAAAAGAGAGAAAGAGAGAAAGAGAGAAAGAGAGAAAGAGAGAGAGAGAGAGAGAGAGAGAGAGAGAGAGAGAGAGAGAGAGAGAGAGAGAGAGAGAGAGAGAGAGAGAGAGAGAGAGAGAGAGAGAGAGATATATATATATATATATATATATATATATATATATATATATATATATATATATATATATATATATATATATATATATATATATATATATATATATATATCACCTAATCTCCTCCTTGGGATAGGTGCTCAGTCAGATGTCATTTCGATGAGAGATTCTCTCTGTCTTGTGACGTAGAAATCCATCGAGCTTCACAATGAAATCAAATTTTCTCAAATCCGATCACAGACGCAAAACGCTTTGCACAATATTATACTGCTCGAGTGAATGGTACTCAAACTCTCAAACATGCAAGGTAGGTGAAAATTGCTATGTACAAGAACCACCATGGCGAACGTAATGTTTCGCGAAGAGAGGAACCAAACACGACCCTTTTAAAGGCGTTTCGACAGCTTTTTGCGAATTGTTCTCGTTCCTCCATCACAAACGCATTTTATTCCCCCTTTGTGATGCATTCACTTCATTCCGCCTGGTGTTCTATTTCGAGCAATGTTGGATTTTTATTAAAATTTTACCAATTTATTTCATTTTCCTTCATCTGTCCATTTTCTTTCTCGTGAGGCAAACTCACCGAGCACTGAACAAAAGGGAAGAATTTTTACCACCTCGGGTCATCGGTAGCTCGCGTTACAGAAATAAATAAATAAATTGTGGCTGCAACAATAAACATCGCTGACAATGAAGAATATGTCCGGATGTGCCGATTCACATCCCTCCGACCTCTCTTTGGCCCGGGCAGCCCGAGGTGAAGTCATGGCCGGGCCGTGGAGAGCAAAAGGTTTCTCATGGCCAGCGGTGTGACCCGACGAGGTCCTGCTTTGTTACCGGCGGCAGTTTTTGTCACCTCCAACAACCGGCCAGCCCAAAGCACTCTTCCATCACCAGATCCATTTGGAATGAGACGGACATGCAGACCTGACGTTTTACCTATCTCAAGGGTGAAAAATTCATCGACCCTGAACCGAGACGAGGTTCGCTCTGTTCTGAGAGATGTTTGGGCTTTGTTGTTTCATTCAAGTGGATTTTGTCACCGGCATTGCCATAACCAGGTAGGTTTTGGTCTACCGGAGAATCAATCTCCTCGCTTGTTTCTTCTGTTGCCTCTCGCATAAAGGTTACAATAACATCATGATTAATCTATTGACTGGATATACATATGAATATCAATAACATGACACAAAAACATCATGCGCAGCGGAGAGCTAAGCAGTCTCGTGCGTGTGCCTGTTCGAGGCTCCGTAGGCCCAAGTTCGGATTCCATCTGTTATGTTAATCTTTTGATGCTGGTGTGTCATAATGTCCGGTGCAATGTGCAATCCACTTGTACAAAACTCATCAGCCTCAGTAGTCGCATACAAAGATGTTCCCATTATCTAACTTTTCGATTTTCTGGACAGATTTGGATGATGCGGGGTAAACAATAACCGTGCCGGCCATTCATTCGTCCTTTCCGAAGATCGAGACTGCTGGCGAACACAAAGCATCGCACACAACTTCTGTTGAGTGCACAATGCTGCTCTGTCGGGGAGGCTGTGGACCCACTGACAGAGAACACAGACGATCGGAGGGCTCGGCCTGGGCCAAAGGCCGCCTTTGTTCTTCCCCAGCTTTTCAATGACACACAAGGAATCCCTGCACGTGGAAAGATGTATAATAAAAAGCACAATGCCATGAATGCACCGTAAATCAGTTTCGGCCAATAAATCATCGGATTCTATAGCCAATAGTATGACTATTTATTTCCTGCCAACCGCTTTAAAATCCCCCCCTTTTATACAAGTTCTTCCATGAGCTATTGTTTCAAAGTACGCAAGCACTGTATCATGATAGTGTACCTTATATAGTGTGCAGTACAACACTGTATTATACGCACTTTACAAACGTAATATGATACAGTCCATTGCATTGGCATTTACAAGTCTCATCTGATACAGATAATTATGTATCAGCACATTTAAATGGACTGGAAACATACTGTACAAAGGAAATATAGTACAAATACAAGAGGTGGCCACGTCCTTTGAACGGAAAGCCATGCACTAAATAATTAAAACAAGCTTGAATGAGCTAAGATCCTCGTCTTCTTAACGATCATGTCATAAAAACGAATATGACGTCATTGTGATGCATCACGTTTGCGATAAATTATCTGTGCTAATGCCCGGCTTGATTTCCGCAAACAAAATTCAAACAGCTTGTCGAGTTTCGGAGATAATGGTATAGGCGATTTCCATTAGCGGAGATATTATGACGTCAACTTTTTTTCTCGGAAGAATTTCCAAAATCGGAGATGATTACTGTCTGCGCGTGGGCTTTCTGCATATACATGGCAAGTTTCACGAAGATCCGATGAAAACTCTGCGTTGTGAAACAAAAAAATGTCAAAAAATAGGAATGACGTCATAAAAATTGATATGACGTCATAGTGATGTATCATATGTGCGGCAATTCACCTCTGCTAATGCCCCGTTCGATTCCCGCAAACAGAATTCAAAAAGCTTGCCAAGTTTCGGAGATCATTTTTTAGGCAATTTCTATTAGCGGAGATATTTTGATGTCATAACTTTTTTTTCTAGGAGGAATTTTCAAAATCGGAGATGGTTACTGTCTGCGCAGGGTATTTCTACATATATATGCCAAGTTTCAGGAAGTTTCGATGAAAACTGGAGGCTGTGAAACAAAAAAGTTCACAAGAACAACAACGTGAGTAAGACTTCGAGATCCTCCACGAGGATCTAATTAAATAAAATCTAAATGAGTAAAAAATGCCATAGATGCAGTATTTACACATGAAGATCGTACGTGTTGACTTCGAGTTGTGTTTCATGAGGTTGAATTTTCAAATCATGACCGGATTGGATCAGCACATCAATCATGCCATGACAACAGTCAGTGTATGATATATCAACAAGGCCACCACAATCAGCGAGTTGCCATTCACCTGAAAGCTGTTAACCAAGTAATACCAGGTGCTATTTTAACACATACACAAGATGCAAGCTGAAATAACATTTCAATGTTAATTCCCCAAAAAATGGGAAATCCTGCAAAAAAAAAACCCCCAAAATAAAAAAAACCATGCAGTGGATAACTTAACGCTTTAATAAAAGCAAAATTCCTTTGTTACCGATGCTTTGTTATGCAAATCATGGCTTTAAACCGACTCCATGCACGGCATTATCTGCCTGAACAAAAAGACAGTTTTGGCAAAAAGAGTTGGGTTCGAAGATCCCATAATCCCGAGGAGACTTCGAATCGTACTGTATGTTAAAATACAACATGTGGACCAAGCAAGCACAATGCACGGTGTATTGTTAACCCCACATAATGAAATACTGTAAACATCGATGGCGAGAAGCCTTGTTCTCGTCCCAAAACCGAACCAAAGGAGTTTTCTTTGCTCGTTTCGGCCCCTCCTGGTTATCATTTTTCACAATCTTGAACCTACCTTGGAGAACGCTGATGAATTCCCAACAGTACCCCCCCTCCCCCCCCTCTTTAATTGCGTTCAGCTTGTTTGGTGTCATGTTCCAGCCTAAAATAGCTGGTTCTTGGATCCCCCTCTAAAATATGTCACAGGCCTCAACCATTATCCATCCTCCTTGGTTCTGTGGAATAAGCGAGGGCAACTAGACCTCACCCATAAAGAACACAGGGATCTGTGGAAGCCATTACAGAAGTAACCAATATCTCAGTGGACCTATTTCACCACCTCCGACCTCTCACCGTCCCCAACTGGGTGAAATGATTATATTGTACTCAAAACACATAGATATCTTCCTGATTCAGACAACTGGCTCGAAGCTCGACCATCCAAGGGAACTCTGGCCTTGTTAACAGGGGTCGTTTCCGTCAAGATGAACATGAGCCGCCCCAGCATATCCCAAAGCCCTCTTCGTTCGCTGCCCCTCTTGAGATTAAGCAGTCACCGACACCTACACGTTATACTTCTTCCCCATCATTTGGGCTTCTTCGGCCAAATTGGGCTGTGAAATTGCCGACCGCGTTTCTAGGTGTCGATTGAATACGATTATTTTTTTATCCTTATGTACCGTACCTCTCGCAACCTACTCAGAGCTACATCCATCTTTCACCCAATGCACATTCTAAAAAAAATTGGGTTCCGAGAGCTTTACATTAAAATCAACCTAAAACCTACTTTTTGTTTGGCTTTTCACTCGTGAATTATGAAATCTGCTAGAGTTTGCCAAATTGATTAGACTTCAACGTAACGATTGCTTTGCCCATCTATACCTCCCAAAGGGCCCATCTAAATGGGGAAAACCTGGGTGGAAGCTTTCGAATACCAGCTGTGAATTTGTTTAAAAACTCATGTTATGATTGTCAGATTAATGGTGAGACATTGCTGCAGTAGCCACCATGGAGATGTCAGGATCATGTTTTATAATGTTACCTGCCCACGGATACCATACTTGGTAACCTTTTAGTAATCCTGTTCTTTATCATTGCATTTCTGGAAAATATAGCGACAAACTTTCATTGAAGACTCATGGAGTTTTAAACACATACTGTATTTACTGGTGGGGCATGTCTGCAGACTGCAAGCAGATACTGTGGTGCATCCTGTGTGCAGACATAATAATTTAAGCTTAATACATTTGAAGGTCAAATGTTATGCAATAAAACTATTGCTTACATTCTAATGGGTTGCTCGGCAATGCGAAGAAGTGGAGTTTGTGATTCCAAGTCGCCAAACGTGAAGGGGTGTAACTTATAAACTGAAGTCGACGTGGGTCTGAGCTGTCTAGCCTGGGTTTGAATCTCGGCCCAGCTATACACTGTCATCCTGCTGTTTTGCAGGCAGGGAAATTCGTGAATGTGTCCGTTTTTGAAATTAATTTTTGGCAATCTCATTTGTATTTCGACGATTATCCAACATATCGAACTTTCTGTCTTTTACCGTCTCCTCTCCGGTCTCGCCCACCCTGCTCTGTCTGCAATATGTCCCCCTCCCCTCCCCCATATTTCTGCAGGGCGCTCAAGGTCCGCCAGCAACACCCTTCTGGTAAAACTACCGAAATCACGAATCACCGCCCACCTTCACTCTTTCATTCCATTTTTTTGTTCCCGACTTTGGAACAAACTCCCGCACTCTCTTCAATCCCACTCTTCCCTCCAGGTCTTCAAAACAGCCGTTCACCACCATCTCTTATCTTCCCCCAACCATAACCATGATCTTTTCTACCCCCGTTAATCCACCTCAAACCCACCTCCTTCAACTTCCCTGTTTTCCTTCACAAAAGTTCCCTGTCATGTAAGGACCTGAAAGTCTTCGAAGCGTCCATCTTGTTTACCCCGTGTACCCTGCCCTATCCCTCTCCCTTCCACACATCTCCTAATGTCTCTGTTCCACACATTTTTGTCCTTCCCTCTCATGCCCCTCTTGTCTCCTGCCCCCCTTGTTGTGCGTTCTGTGTGTTAGCTCTTAAACGAGCCTTGGCATTGCATACAAAAAAATATAAATAGAGCCTTGTGCTTGCATTCAACTTGCCAGGACAAAGTAATCATTAAATCATGGTTTTCAGCAACCAGGCGAAACACTATCTGTGATCGAGCTCTTTCATGAGCCTTGACATGTACTGTATACCAAAAAAAAAATGCGTATCGTTATTACAGGGTAAACATGCAGCGAATGAAACATGTTCTGAATGTTGCAATCCTAATAAGTGGGGATTCATTTATTATGCCTTGTGCAGAGGTCGGATGGTGTACAGGGCCAGCAGAATGGCCGAGAGGATGGTATGCACACTCACCTCTGAGCTGCCTGGCCTGGTTTGGAGTCCAAACCCAGCTAAAACTGTCATCCTGGTGCCTTGCAGATGAGGTGATGCATCAGCGTCATCACTGGATAACATTAAAAAAAAAATTAAAATCACAACAAAACATAAACATCACAACAAAACATGAAACATCACAACAAAACATAAACATCACATATAAACCATAAAACTTCACTGCCTTATATAAAAAAGTGCAAAAACTGATTCTCAATTACAGACCCATCGGCTGATTTCCAATCATCAGCAAAGTCATGGAATCCATCATCACTGTTGATGTGACATTTTCCTTTTCTCCAACAACCTCATCTCAAATCACCAAATGGCTTCAGATCAGGTCATTTCACCTTAGACATGCTGCTTCTACTCAGCCCACAATGGATAGGGACCTTCATTGTCAGGCATGAGATCGGGGCCATCTTTCTGGACATATCTTGGACTTTTGATACAGTCTGGCATCCTGCCTTACTCTCCAAACTCTCTGCTTATAGCATCCAAGACCAACTCCAAACATGGCTAACTGACTTACTCTATTCCTCGTAGCCAACGTGTGGCATCCTTTCATCTCCTCCCCATGTCACAGCTGGAGTGCCCCATGGCAGTGTTCTGGGCCTCGTCCTATTCCTGATCTTCATAAATTCAAGAGGAAGTTGGCCTTACCCATAAAGACGAGGCCTCCCTGACTGGAAAATCCTCATTACCTATTTGCTGATAACTCCATCCTCTGCCAAGACTTCCCTCATCCTTCAGGCACGCAGACTGCGCCCTCTTCCCTCTCTTTAGACCTTGACAAAATCATAAGATGATCAAACACTTGAAATGTGTCTTTCAATCCTGACAATTCTCACACTCTCACTATCTCTCTCTGGAAGGACTGTCCGGTAACCTCCCCCCCCGACCCCCAATCTTTTTTCTTTACAATCCTCTCGAGGAGGTTCAGTCATTCAAACTGTTGAGTCTCGCTATCAGCCATGAACCTAATTAGACAAACCACATTTCAATGTTGGCCTCCAAAGCCAGCTGCCAACAGGGCATCTTCCGTTGTATAAAGTCCATTATTTGGCACAACTGAACTCATATCCACCTACAAGGCCTCCATCCGCAGCTTGATGGAGTACTGCTCGCCTCTCTGGGCTGGCTCCCCTGTCTCGCATCATTCTCAGCTTGATGCCTTTAAAACCAAGGCCTTCAGGATTATTGGAATCGTCGACGATGAGGCTGAGTCTATGGGCCAATCACTTCGCCATCCCATACAGGTCAGTGGTCCCTCGATGTTCTACCGCATCATTTCCAGTCTTGCAACCTCTGTCCTTTCCGGGCTTTGCCTCCCCACCCTCTTTCCCAAGTTTCTGCAGAGCACATGCAGTTTTGCCACCAACCCATTCTGGTGATATCCTCAAAATCCAGAATCACTGCTAACCTCTACTCATTCGTTTCTCGATCTTTCACACCTGTGGAACCAACTTCCACATCCTCTTAAATCTAATTTTTCCCTCCAAGTCTTCAAGACAGCTGTTCAACACCATTTCAAATAACCCGCCATCCAAAACCATGTTCTTTTATACCCCCTGTCAACCCTCCCCAAGCCACCTCTTTCCAAATTTCCATTTTTCCCTTCCTGAGAATTTGCTTCTGTATCCATCTTGTCCACCCTGTGTGTACTCCCCTAGCTGTCATTCTTCCCCACATCCCCTATTTCTCCCAGTCTCTGTGTTTTGCCTCATCCCCACTGTTGGTGTGTTTACCCCCTCTCTTTTTCGACTATTCCTTTTGTTATGTTACATCCTGATCTATTCTACATTCTTGCTCTTCCCTGAGCCTCGACTTTGTATAAAAGAAATAAAGTACTGTATATGGGAGCCCAGGATGATAAGTTATGAGATCAGATGTAAATGCTTTCACAAACAAGAAGGGCACTCGTGAGAGCACATACCTCCGCCCTGTAATGCCTGATCCACGAGAACATGTCAGGTCCAATACATTTTTGAGATATTAAGCTATATATCTTTTTGGCTCGATCTCTCAATGGTGTAGAATCACTTTAAAATTCCAGTAGTCGGATCCAGATTCGGATCTTCACCTAAACCGAATAAATTTGTCGTGGCCACACCCCCAACCTGCCCACCAAGTTTTATCCGAATCCGTCAAAAAGTTTTTTGAGATATCGTGCTATATATTAGTTTAGCCCAATCTCTCAATAAATGGTGAAGAATCACTTTAAAATTATCAGATCCGGATCCCGATATGGATACGGATCTTCACCAAAATCTAATAAGTTTGTCCTTGCCACACACCGAACCTGTCCACAAAATTTCATCTGGATTCGTTCACAACTTTTTGAGATATCCTGTACACAAACAGACAGACAAGCCGGTAGGCGGAGATGGGTCGCCGAGCATGGAAACTATGAGATATAGAGCAAAATGGATGTCATATAGCGGATAGGGAATCACCTTAAGATAATGCATATCAAATCTCATCCAGTTCCACCTACTGATAACTACGCGGTATCCATTTGAATGAAAAGTACCGAAAACGCGGTGTGAAATCGGAAATCCCCAAAGTTCGAGGGGGTGCTGTGGGTGAACAAAGATCTAAATCGAAAATCTGGCTTGATCGTTTGTGCCCAATGTATTCCAGACGATTAGTGTGAATTTTCATGACCATCCGTCCATAATCCTAGGAGGAGTAGCATTTGGCACGAAGGGACCTCAAGCTCTCGCATGTTGTCGATTTTTGCACTAATTGACCTTAGACCCCTGACCTAAGCCAAATCGGTCAATATGTCCTGAGGCAAAGTTGTAGTACTCATCGAGTACCATGAACCTGCAAAGTTTCATTCGTGTCGATGCACTCACCCGGTCGCTAGGGGGCCTTCAATTTTCGCCATTTTTCGCGCATACCATAATTGTAGGGGGCGCTGCGGGTGAAGTATTCCATATATCACAAAAAACGGAATATATTCGATAGAGCATCACCTGTAGATC
>NC_140973.1:13506915-13511915 GCF_056783735.1 Eptatretus burgeri | reverse complement strand
GAGTGCGACATTCATGGTATTCGTGTCCCCAAAATAAATAACCTGAGGGCTGCGTAACTATCTAAACAAACTCACTCACACGGACGACTTAAATAAAATTGCCGGCGCTAGGACAGACATGCCGGGGGCGCACTCATATTTACAGTACATCTTAACCTTAACTTACAAATTTTACACTAAACCATGGCCCAGGATCATTGAACTCTGCAAAGAAAGCAGTTAGCAGGGAGCCAGGCTGCCCGCATGCAGTCTCTGGCTCAAACAATGCAGGTGACAGGGGAACGTGGCTGGCTGCTCACCACGCGGTCAAGGCCTTCCCTTTTGAACTGAGCGCAGTGAACCACAGCACGGTGCATGGGCTGCACAACGCAGTCTCCGTGCCAGCTCAAGTGGCACACGCAATGAGCACAACGAATGGATGGATGGATGGTTCGAATCGAACTCAGTGAACCACAACGGTGCATGGGCTGCACAAATGCAGTCTCCGTGCCAGCTCAAGTGGCACACGCAATGAGCACAACGAATGGATGGATGGATGGTTTTGAATTGAACTCCAGTGAACCACAGCGGTGGCATGGGCTGCACAAACGCAGTCTCCGTGCCAGCTCAAGTGGCACACGCAATGAGCCAACCCGAATGGATGGATGGACACAAACACGGTGCACGGGCCGCCACTGCAGGCCCGTGTTGTAACCGCCAACAGGGCAGTTCTCGCAGCTTGCAAACTGTTGCTTTCTGATCCTGGCGCACATGAAATGAACAGGGGGGGGCAAAGCAAAAATTGAACGGGGCTGGTGAACGTGGGCAGTGGGCATGGCATGGCAAAGGCAGCAGGCAAACACAGCCCGCAGAAGAAGGCCGCTGCAGGCAAACACAGCCGGCAGACGCAGACTGGCCGGCACAGGCCTCGAAGAAAAGACAGCCAGCAGATTAACTGGCCGGCACAGGCCTTGCAGCACACAGCTGCCGATGGGATTGGCCGGCCTCCGCCTTGAAGCAAAACACGGCCAGCCGATGAAGTTGGCCAGCCTTTGCCGTTCAATGGAGGTTGGTGGAGGGAATGCGGTGGTGCTGGCCACTTGGAAGGCGGGCTCGGACCAACCTACCTGTCTCCCTTCCAACCTATCGCACTTTGCCTGTCACTGTACATACCCACTCCCATTTGTCCAAACCCCAATTTAGCCCCAACTTATTTATTTATTTATTTATTTTTACTTCCCCACTATAAAATCGTCCCCTAACCCCCTTTATCGTCCTTGTTCGGCTAACCTATCCTGTCACCTAGCCTACTCCCAACCCCTACGTTTCCCTTCGGAGGAGAAAAGGGAGAAACTAACGTCTGTGTCGAGGCCCATGAAGCCTCAGAATGGCCTCCCCAGAGTTCGGCGATCTAACCCAAAGTGGGTCCAGCGGCCCACAACGAGAGCGAGGGATGGATGGTGCGGAGGAGGTACATCTCCTAATCTACCTAACCATTTAACTGTTAAACTACCCCGGGGCTTTCAACAAGCGCCTCTCGCTTAAACTATTGGTTCTAACAACCCAGATTCCCGTCGCCTGTGTTGGTGTCCTCACAATTCGGGCCTCGCCCCCAATTTTCTCTCCATGCCCTCACACGGTCTCCCGGCTGGGACACGTGGCTCCCTTTGGCAGGCACGACCCTCTGCCGAATCTGCCGCTATGGGACCCCCGGGCACTACACTGCCTCCGAGCCTACCAGCTCCCTAACACCGGGGCGTGCCCCCCAGCACCTCCTGAAACGCACACGTGGCAGGCCGGCCTCCGGGCCCCTTTCCGAGGGTCACCGTGCCCACAACACTGCCCACGCGGCTAATGGCGCCCCGGGCCCCCGCACCAAGCAGGCGCACCGTGCCCACTACTCTATCCCGGCCCCCATGGGCCGCAGCCTAGCCGACGGCAGGCCTGGTGCCCGGGGTACCCACTCAGCGATACTCACCTTTCGCAGCCACGCTCCCAAGCCCGTCAACAGGGCTCCTGCACCCCTCCAAATGGGTCTCGAGCCTACTTTCCCACCAACAACAAAACGACCTCCATTTTTCAATTTGACTAACCCCCTAACTCACTTTATACTGACCCCGGGGTCCCTTGGGCGGGAGTCACTCCTCCCCCCAATCACTCATCGCACCATGCATTCCCCATTCGCTCCATACACACAGACCCGCTGGCCTCACTCACTCACCAAGCACATGCCTCCACCTCATAACTCACCAACAACTCTTCAACACACTCACCACTGAACTCTGCCATCCTCCTAACGACATCCCCTAACTAACTCGTGCTCCCACGTCATCCCTTAAACTACAGCACGTTCCCTTTTAACCTACGTAGCTAAACTACGTCCCCTCTACACATCCACAAGTCTGTCCATGTCCTCAAATAATCCCATTTTATTTCCCAACCTAAATCTGGCTACAATCCCTCTAACTAATCCATTCCACGGACTCCATGAGGACTTACCCCTGCCCCATGAAGTCAGTCTAACTAAGCTAACCCTTCCCCCTAACTAGTTTCCATCCTGTGCCCCAGGTCAGGGGGTCTTCCACCCCTTGCCCAGGAATCCTGTGCACCCGAAAGTGAGGCTTGTTTTTTTTTTTTTTTTTCCATGCGCAGCACCTGCGCGGCAACTCAGAGCTCGCGCACTTTACACCTGCCCGTGACGTCATGCAGCTGCACGTGTTCCTCGTCCCTCCTTGGACGGTACCATCCGGCAGAGATACCCCTCCTGCCGGATTCCAACCCCACGTGCAGCCATGAAGTCACCGTGCGCATAAAAAAAACACAAGCCCCACGTCTCGAGGGGTTGCCCACGCGAACACATGTGCTTTGCCCGTTGGGGCTTAACACACACGATCGCGTGGAGAGCCCGTCCAGTCCAAATCCGTAATCCTGCCTAAACTTTGTCCGTCCGCGGGATCGGCAAATCCACCGCGTGCGTTTCCGGACCGGGACTTCACTCTCGCAAGCGAGCACGTGGCGGTCTCGTGCGTTGCACAGCACGGACCTCGTGCTCACTGCTGGGTGAACCCGGCACGGTCCCCGAAATAGCTACAGCCGCTACTCGGCTTTCTTTCATCACTTGTCTCCGTCGTCGCCATTCGACCCACGCACACCTGCGTGTTACGACGCTCACACTCCACACCATTAAATTCACACCGGGAGACGCGGCTGCGTGCTCCCGCATGCCAACCGACATCTCCCTTACATACCGCTCTCTCACACACACGGTCTCCCTTGCACTCGGCCGTTCACTCCCGCGTGCCTCACTACTCACACAAACCATACTACTCACACACGCGGGGGCACTCACCCGCGGTGCCTCTTTTACACACGGCGTGCTGGGAAGCACGTACTCTGGCACCATCGCCACCACACCACTCACACACGGGGTCGCTTCCACACACGGTGCCGCACTCACACCTTGCACCACACACACAGGGACAGCCACACTGGGGATTCGTGCCCCCACAAGGGTCTCCGGGGCCTCCATACCCCCCAAGCTTTCCGTGCACCCGTCCGCAGCACTCGTCCCCTCAACCTCGCAAAGCACGACCGAACTCACCTGGTCGTGACTCGCCTCAAGGGGGCATACTCCCTCCCCTCGTTCCTGGAGGAGGCCATCCAGGTGCTCGCACTGGGTCTCTACACGCTCCGCGAGCTCACCCCCATTGTCCTCCACTACCTCCGTGTGTGTGTGTGTGCGTCACTTACCCCGTCCTCACCGTGCAGTCTCTCCTCTATCGTTCCCTTCCCGGCTACCGTCACTGCCAACTCTTCACCCTTTACCTCCCTTGTCTCCACTATTATTTCCATTGTCGTCACCTCGTGTCTCGTCTCACACGTTTTAGTCTCCCCATTTAATTTTTCCCTTTTGGTCACCGTCGATTCTTCTGTCACGACCCTCGCCCAACACGCCCCCCGAATTATTTTTTTACCCGCCTCCACCGCGGGCCTGTCAGCCGTTGCACCCCCTTCCAGCTCGTTTGCGTCCACACGTGGAGTCGCCATTCCTATCTCCCTGGTCACGGCCTTCATGCCCGCCTGCAGGCATCGGCCCATGTTCTGCGTCTCACCCCGTAGCTCTTTCATTTCCTCCTTCATGTTTGTTTCCATTCCGTTCATTTGTTGTGTATTCGCATCCAATTTTTGTGTATTCGCATCCATCTTTTCGTTCATTTGTTTGTTCATGCCTTTCATTTCGTTTTTCATTTCATTTGTCATTGCCGCCAGCATGGCTGCAGGCTGGGCCATGTCGGGTGCGCTTGAGTGAGCCGTTTCGGCAGGGGTTGGGGAAGGGTTTTGGTGGAGAGGGGGGAGGTGTCATACACCGTGGCCGCTGCCGCACCATTTCGGGCTCTGGGTTCAGTTGGGCGAGTTCATGTTCCTGCACGGGCATTCCATCCTGGGCCATGGATCCTACACATTCTACATCCATTTCTAATACCCCCCCGGCTCCCGCTCGCCTTGAGACGCCATCTTGCTTCTCTTAAGGGTTAATTTCGCTCGCTCGTAATTTGGAGGGAATCGGTGCTTCTCTCACCCCTGGACCGATTCCCGTGGGTGGCCGGAGACAGGAGAGCCCGTTTTCCTGTTCTCCGATACCAGTGCCGCGAGGAGGGCGATGAATTTGTATCCCACTTCTGACACCAGTGTTACGGATTTGCGCCCGCCGGCGTGCGACGGCCACCTAACTCGAATCGCGGCACGTCGCCCACCGGACGGACAATCCAGTGGTGACCCTCTCGGACTAACGCCGGGAACCAGTCACGGGTGGACCTTTCGGTCTCACCGCGATCGAGCCAATCAGCCCCCGCGTGGGATAGGGTTGCTCGCCAAATTCGACCTACCTAAGTACCCACACGGAGGGTAGACCGGGCGATCGCACCTCGCCGCAGGTCGACTTCGGACACGGGCCACAAGCGACCCGTTCCGTACTATCGGGAATAACCGGCGGTGTTATTCGTCGACCTCGACGGTTCGAT
>NC_140973.1:13491915-13501915 GCF_056783735.1 Eptatretus burgeri | reverse complement strand
ATTTGAAAAGGATTTATATTTCAGGTCACTGAATTCAACCACCAATAATTTTTGAAGTCAACTTTGTTTTATGGATTTTGCAAATATCGTGCTGTGCACGATATCTTTCTTATTATATTGTTTTCTGTTGGTCTGTCTTTTTGTCATTCGCCTCCAGGTCACAATTATAAAAGCTCATCATGAAACGTTACCAAGTTGTAGAGGTAGTCTGAACTAAGAAGCCTATTGATTTTGAGGTCAAAGTTCAAAGGTCATCTTGAGGTCGAATTTCTAAAATCGTTATTTTTCATCCGATTGACTTGAAATTTGAACAATATTTGCATATTGCATCACTGAATTGGGAAACCAACTATTTTTGAAATCAAAAAGTCAAAGGTAAACTCAATGTCAAACTTCTAAAATAATTAATTTTCAACTGAAGAATCATCAATTTATATCCAATTAACTTGAAAGTTGAACAGGATTTGCATAGTCCATCACTGAATTGGGAAAGCATCTATTTTGAGGTCAAAAAGTCAAAGGTCAACTCAAGGTCAAACTTCTAAAATCATCGAAAATCATGAAGATAAAAAGTGTATGATGTGTGAACTTCTTTATAGTTGTTGAGGAGCTCTGGGAAGGGTTCAAAACAGCATTGTGCTTACCTTGTGTAGGTCTTCTTGGGTCGCTTTATGCAGCTTCTTTGATAAGAGTAGTGTGGGAGAGGTTAATTGTTGATATAATCCGAGCCACATGGGTTTAGTTGACTTGGTGAGAGCTGATTGGCTATTCCCTTCATTCACAGGTGAGAGAGGTGGGTGGGTCTTTCTTTATGTGTGTGTATATGTATGTATATACATATATATATATATATATATATATATATATATATATATATATATATATATATACATATACATATACATATATCTTCTTCTTCTTCTTCTTCTTCTTTCGGCTGCTCCCGTTAGGGGTCGCCACAGCGGATCATCCGTATGATCCACATAGTGATTTGGCACATGTTTTACGCCGGATGCCCTTCCTGACACAACCCTGGTCACCTCTTACGACACAGGGATATGGTACACCTATTTTAACCGTGGTATACACCGGCCCAGTACACTGGTACTCACTTCGCCGACCTCGGAAGCATGACAGGCTGAGTCAACCCCCTGGTGTATTAATTCAGTGGCCCAACGGGCTTGAACTCAGGACCTTTTGGATCCCAAGCCGCTGCCCTAACCACTGCGCCAACACCAGGAGATATATATATATATATATATATATATATATATATATATATATATATATATATATATATATATATATATATATATATATATATATTGAAACATGTGGAGTGTGACGAGCACTCTGCCATTCCCCATTGGACAGTCCACACCAAAGCATTGCTTCCAACACAGAGGCCTCGGCCCGGTGACTCTGTCAAACAGACAAAGATTATATGGTCATCATCAGTTAAACATCAAACGGAGCCACCAATCTGGATTTCGGGCAGATATGCCGTCATCAGGATGGCACACCAATAAATATGCAACCAAAGATGCCCACATTCATCGTTTATACATCAGATGTTTATACATATTTTCAGTGTTTTTTTCATCCTGTTTTTGAACGGATGATTCAACGGATTCATCCCCTGATCCCCCCCCCCCCCCCGAGATAAGATAAAAACATAGGTATGTTTATATGTTGATGCGAGATGTCGTTAAAACATACATCATTTATACGTCCTGACTGTTATGGTGAGCATCACCACGGATTATGTCTCACACGGTAAAACCACATAATCCGCAAAGAACAACCATCCGTCTGCCACCTAGACAATTGTTCCTGCTAATGCAAACCATTCAACTGGAAGGCACATGAAATTCCTGCCGATCACATCAAGTGCCTTCTAGTTGAATGGTTTGCATTAACAGGAACAATCATCTGGGTGGCAGACGGATGTTTGTTCAGTGCAGATTATGTGGTTTTTCCGTGTGAGACATAATCCGTGCACATGATCCTTGGAGATTACAGCGCGTGTGGGATGTAGGGTGGCAAGGACGCATAGCAGATGGATGCACCTGGGTTGACACTAGAACCCACAACGAATAGACAGACACAAGCAATTTTAATAAATAGGATTTAATGAATAGTAATCAAATGCTTATTATGGAAATAAATCCAAGTGTAATAATAAAAGTAAATCAAAGCATGAAATAATGTCACATGAGGTAAACTAGAGCGAATTTCGAGACACCTCCACACAGATACAGAAACAGACAAGGCGAAAGATAAAATAAAAGAAAATCCCTTCCTTTGTTCTGGCACTTAGCTGGGTGTTCAGAGGTGATCTTCGAGGAGTTTGAGGATCGAACCACATCATCCTGCATGGGAAACCGCACCCAAAATGACTCCGAGCCACTCTCTGGGCAGGAAACGTACGTGGTAATTTGGGTGGGTGGTCCTCCTTCGTTAAGGGCTCACATACCTTCATACAGTTTCTTCTCACGAATGAATGTGCCGAACCCGCTCCTCTTACACCAGGTCCACTCACCACAAATGGTCGCCGCCTTTCTCTTTGACCATACAACGGGAACGATTTCTGAGGCCCCCTGAGATAAGGCCATGAGGCGTACTCTTCTTCTCTTCTCTCCTCCTGTAACGTACACTCTTCATGACCCAGCAACCATCAATAGCTAGTGTCTTGCCCAGCACGTAGGTAAATTCACACAGCACGAACACGAAAATCATGCTGCTATTTCGTTGTGCCAAGAGGAAAGCAAAAACGAGACCCTCTGTCTCAACTGCAATCCTCACACCAACTCCCTGTTCTCTGATCATGTCCCCCTTCCTCTCACGTCAAACCGACTAATCCAAAGCCTCAGGGCGTGGCCTGTTGGTCGAAGCTGAGAAGGCGGAGTTTCTTGCCTGCTCGGAAATGTTCGGCCCTGTTGTTGTTGAAAGTGTGGTTCTTTTATTTCTGGTTTTGCAAATGCAAAAACATGGGAAAAGGTCACAGGGGGCAATCACACACTCGGAGAAATTAGCCTTAAATCCTACCTAATTAACACAGCACCACCCCCTGTGTGGTGACACTTAACAACTTAAGCTGACAGTTTTCCCTACTTAAATTACATTGAGATGTCTACTGCTCGTCCACGGACCATGCTACCCTATACAATCCTACCTTTTCTGTGAAATCCTCCATCTACCCGACAAACATAACACAATTCACACCCCTCGACTTTTTTTTTCACATTCTCTTGTGTTACAGCCTGAATTTAAAATTTATTGAATTAACATTTTTTTGTCATTTCCAGAAAAAGAGACATAATTACTCTTTTATGAAAAAATGTTTTTCGAGTTTTTTTAAATCCTGAAAAATAGACCAGAGCAAACACATAGTCGTGTTAAAAGATTGGCCTTTAAACACCTTCTTAAATCGTCCTGATGAAGGGGGACAGACAAACACACAACTACACACTGTTTTATATAGGTAAAATAATACCTTTTTCATCAACTTACACAATAAAGCATAATTATGTATATAATGTATACTAATTGCTGAATTTATAGAGCTCCACCAAAAGATTCCAAAAGAAAATAATCATTCCTCCAATAAAAGATAAGAAAATGCTCATGTGGGGCAATAAAATAAAGTGAATATAAAAAACCTCTCTGTTCCACAGCTTCCTTCCATATTTGTTCTATATGGCCTGTCGAATTGTAAATGACACGTCGTTAACTAAACCTCGCATCAGCGAACGGTTCCTGTAAAGGCGCAACCGCAGCGCGAAGCCCCCTGATCCCCCTTCGAAATTCTTTAGCCCTGCCCTGGCTGTTGTCAGTGACAAGCATCGGAGCCACAGGCCACATTTCTAAGCCTCGGCAGCTCCTCTAAGCCCCAACACGATCGCAACAGCTTGTTCAGCCCATCACCAAACACCTCGAGGCCTGCCTTTGGGTCTAGACTCAAGATGGTGAGAGAGTGGAGATACGTTGAGTGGGGTGACAGGGTGGGAGGGAGAAAGAAGGCATTATCTTAGTGTCAGCGTGAGGCTTTGCAATGCACACTCCATTGGACAAGCCTCGCCGATTCATGCGCCTTAACAAAGTGGGTACTTGGCGAAAGGGTCTCTGTAAAATGCCGGTCTGTTTGGCCATGAGGTCGGCTATTATGACAACGGGTGAGCAGGCGATTGAAAATGAGAACTTTTCACTGCTTTTAGGCATTGAACTTGGTCCTTCTGTGTGGATGGGTTGAGATTTGATATTCAGGTGCACAGGAGGAAAATTACTCGTCTGTATTTTGTTTCCAATTTTCAGATAGAGGTCCTGGAGGTGGAAAGGGTGAGAGGGGGGGAGGGGATCTATAATTCGATGGCAATTTTATCTCTGACATTTTGTCATCTATTTTAGTTGTTGGTAATGTCCTCCCTCACCAGTGTTGCGGTGACATTAAGAGGAGCCTCATGACGTCTCAGACTGGACCGTCATGCTATATTGTCCATCAGACGTAGCTTGAACTCCAGCTCGACCCTCCAGGGTGTCGTGAGCAGGGGCTCTGTTACAGCTTCATTCCGGCACCTCGGCACAACGGAACAGCTGGGAAAATGGACCATTCATCAACTGCATGTGACTCATTTCATGAGATATGTCCTGAAATGCAAGAACTTATTGCAAGAGGAAGGAAATGCTTTGTGGAGAACACAAGATCATCGAAAGAAGCATATTTTCAGCAATGGAGAGTCACGTGTTAGAATTATACATCCTATAATGCATAGGTATCTAGGACTGCCTCGCATCAACATAATCCCCGTTTACATAAGCAGTGCACAGCATGTTAGGAGACACTACATATTATGTGGATATTCCACAACATGTACACCATATTGCTTTGCCGGTGTTGTGGGAAATGGTTTTTTTAATCCAGTGTATGGGAATGTTTAATCGGATGTGGATTATATTTTCACTCGGATTTCTGTTGTCCACAGACTTTATGAGATTTTACAATGGAGAATTGTTTGAATAAAAAAAAAGTTTATGTAACACATTAACTATGTTTTAATAAAACATTGTATACCCCTACTCTAAATTAGAGATAAAGGTTGAATGTATCAGGAGCTCAAAAAAAAACAACACACCTTAATGTATATACTGTATTTAGATTACAAAACGTGATCAAGACCTTTTTGTTTCTTAAAATAAAAGACAATGCAGTATATGTAATAAATATTTTGGGATGGACGGATCAGACACACCTCCTGACTTTTATGGTGAGCATCGCCACGGAATATGTCTCACACAGTAAAACCGCATAAATGCGCATACTTGTTGTCCTTGGATCCTGAGTTCAAATCCTGCTCAGCTGTTGAATTAATACCAGGTGGGGTTGACTGCCTGTCATCGTTCTGAGGTTGGCAAAATGAGTGCTAGCTTGTTAGTATCCTGTGTTGGAGTGGCAACATGTCCAGGATTGTGCTGAATAACCCAGGAGACTGCTTCTGCAGCACCTTTGCTCTGTACAGAATATGGTCCTGATGAATGGATGGTCATAATTGGTTAGATATTTATCAGTATGCCATCCTGATGAGGGCAAATAAGCCCCAAATCTGGATGCGTGGTTCTGTTTGATGTTTAACTAATGATGACCATCTAATTTTTGTCTGTATGACAGTCACCGAGCTGAGGCCTCTGTGTTGGAGGTGTGGACTGTGTCCACTGGGGATAGGCAGAGTGCTCATCACACTCCACATGTTTTGATATGTATGTGTAAACATGTATATATATATATATATATATATATATATATATATATATATATATATATATATATATATATATATATATAGATATATATGTATATATATATATAATTTTTTTTTTTTTTGGTTTGCACGTACGGCCCCGCACATACTAATATATATCATATATACTAGTAAAAAAAAAAAAAAAAATATATATATATATATATACATATATATATATATACATACATATATATACACATATATATACATATATATACACATATATATACATACATATATATATATATATATATATATATATATATGTATATATATATATATATATATATATATGTATGTATATATATATGTATATATATATATATATATATATATATATATATATATATATATATATATATATATATCCTGGTGTTGGCGTTGTGGTTAGGGTAGCGGCTTGGGATCCAAAAGGTCCTGAGTTCAAGCCCCGTTGGCCGCTTGAATTAATACACACCAGGAGGTTGACTCAGCCTGTCATCCTTCCGAGGTCGGCGAAGTGAGTACCAGTGTACTGGGCCCGGTGTATACCCCGGTTAGAATAGGTGTACCATATCCCTGCGTCGTAAGCGGCGACGAGGGTTGCGTCAGGAAGGGCATCCGGCGTAAAACCTATGCCAAATCACTATGCGGATCATATGGATGATCCGCTGTGGCGACCCCTAACGGGAGCCGCCGAAAGAAGAAGATATATATATATATATATATATATATATATATATATATATATATATATATATATATATATATATATATATATATATATATATATATATATATATATATATATATATATATAGACACACACATATATATTCTCTGCCAGTCGGTCTGTCTGTTTTTCTGTCACATATCGCACGATTCCATCATCTTGCGAAAATATTTATATGTACACATCACGAAGAAGATAATTAATTTTGGATCATTTATTAACACAATTGGGCTCTTAATCACTTGAAAGTGGCAATTGCACAGAATTTTCCATGGGTCATATCTCACGAGATTGTGAAGTAGATGTTGTTTTGACTGTCACTTCACACCCGGCACCATTTTAATGAGGTAATGAAGAAATACTCTGCAATGATGTAATAATGCCCGATTTGTTTAAAGAACAGAAATTGGGAGGGGAGGACAGACAGTTGGGATGAGGAGCAAAGAAGTGACAGAGTTTGGAGAGGGGGGGTTGAGGCTTTGTGGAGGGGAGGGGTTTGAAAACTTGCGATTGTGAGGAGGGTGGTTGAGGAATTGGGGTTGGGTGGGAGGAGTTGAGGACTTAGGTTATTGGGGGGTGGGGGGGGGAGTTGAGGATTTGGGTTTGGGGTGGTTGATTTAATCGAATAACATCTTTTGGGATCATAATGTGAATGACAATATTAAATTCACATTATGTATTTAAATGTTCTTTGCATGAGATTGTTGAAGTCACATTTTACATGACACGGGTACCTGCAAGTACTCAGAATTACGAGTTTCCCACTTTAATGCACACGGTGAAGATCAAGATGGTGGCGAGTCACGAGACAAAGATCAGAGAACAGCGAATAATTAAGGAATTTGGGATCAACAAAAATATCAATCCTGTTGAGAATAACTTGTGGCTGACTGCACAATTGGGTGATGCTTGCCCATCAAGGTTATATGCAAACAAAAAGTCCAGATCAAAAGGTCCAGTAAACAAAGCGTGCAGGTCAAATATGAGTCACACACATTTCCGACGTTAAAATTGCTAATCAAGTTAATATATCGATTAATCCAATTAGATGAGCACAAGGCAAGGAAGTGATGGACCAAACAGCCTCTTCACATTGGCATCACCGCAGAATCATTAGATGCAAAAGATCTTCCTGTAGTGTAATCGATATTGATGAGCCAGAGCGTGGCGACTTCACTGGACAAAAGATGATGGGCCATAGTGAAAATCACCGTAGCTCGTCCAAGTCTCTCCAAAATGGCAGAAGGGATGGAGACTGTACGCCGATATTTATATGGTTGTAAACGGATAAATCCATTCACACAGTTCGGGCCCAAACCTGCTGTAACAACTGGTGAATAACCAAAGAGAGAGAGAGCAATAAACAAAAAAGGCTTAAACTTGGCAGATTTTGAAAGCAATTTCCGCCAATGGTCTGGTATTACAGATTCAGGAGAAGTTCCCTTCCTGACTCCCTTTTCCGCATGAAAATATCCCAGGGTGTTGAAGGCACACGATGAAAACACCTTCCCAGCTGTTGATGCTTTCCTAAGCTCAAATCCACTGCGGCTGTGTTGGGTTGTCCTCTGGAGGTCCATGGAGGAATTGCACTACAAACCCATCTCAGAACATCTTCACTGTGCAGTAGATTCTGCTTTGAATGATCATTTGGTTTGTGGGAAGTGAGGCAAGGTCATATACCAGGATATACAAAAATGGGTCCTAATTTATTATACTTTTTTTTACAGTTATCTCAACCTAATGGAGGAGACGATGTGCTCTTCTTACGTGAATGACGAGGACATTAAAAGACGATGGACGATTCAAGCTGGTATGGTAAAAATTGGATTTCAAGCTAAGATGGCAGCATCATGAGCAGGTGCTCAGATGGGACCAGGAGACAGGCTAATGAAACAAGGTTTAACCTCATAAGGAACATGGAATTTGGTCATTTTGCCAATTTCCAATGTCTTACACATGTTCTGAATATTTATCTTCTTTAAAAAGGGTGAGAGAGAGATCGAGACCTGCTGAACCACTACAATTTTTCTGCGCTTTACAATGTACAATCCTATACCACAACGGCAATTCATAGGTGAACAAGCTTCACCTGGGAATCGAAACCAAATATTTTGTACAACACAAATCAGATCACGATGGAATTGAAAGCAGATCTGACAAATCACGAGACTCCGCCGACATCCCGCAGTCTGCCCTATAAATGCCACATCAGGTCAACGTGCAGATGTTTTAGATGCACAAAATCCAAATTTCCAATGTAATCAAACATAATGATTATCCCCGTAAGGCAGCAAACGCAATTTTCAGGTAATTCATATTGCGCAGTCTCCACGAAATGTCATTAGACGTGAACCAGTTAAAAAAGGGAGTGATGGGTTGGGTTTAAACGATGCGATTTAAATATATAGAGGGAGGGAAAATGTCATTGCTCAGCCTTTGCAGGACCTTACATTTCGCATTACAATTGAGTTAACATTTTTATCGAGTTGTGCTCTTCCCAACGGCTCTTCTAAAAAGCAATCTCTAAGTGGCCTCGGCTGACAAGTCTCCGGTCTTCGTAAAGTGCACGTGATAAAATGAAACGTTAGAGGATTTGTTCTTTGCTCATTCAAATCCAGCAATGACTCGCAACAAAAAATAAATGAAGAAAATTTCAGGGATGTTATATGTTAACATCTATATGTTAACATCTATATGTTAACATCTATATGTCTATATGTTAAGGAAATATGCACAGGGCTTTGGAACAAAAAAAAAACAGAAGAGATAATGACAAAAAAAAAAATTATATACAAAGTTGAGGCTGGTGAAGGAGCTGGAACATCGAACGGATCAGGCCGCAACAACAAAAAATGAACAGTAGAAAGAGAAGGGGAGGGAAATACACCAACAGCAGGGCCAAGGGACAAAATAGAGGGAGACTTGGAGAAATAAGGGATGTGGGGAAGAATGAGAGGTAGGGGAGGATGCATGGGGTGGACAAGGTGGACGAGTAAAATGAGTAAATGGAAGATTTAGAGGAGAGGGAAAGGAAGGTAATGCACAAAAGAGTTTGGAGGGAAGGAAGTTTGGGAGTATTTGAGAATAAGAAGACCTTTTTTGGAGGGGGGGGAGGGGTGGAAGAGTTGAGGGGTCAAATGTTCCAGCAAATTTGCATGCGTGAAAAATATATGGTCACAAAGTTGTTTTCGGAAAAAGAAACAAGGTGCAAGGTGATGGAAGGCAGGAACTGACAGTTGGGCAAAGCGATCAAAGATAACTATCAAAGAGATCAATCCTAAACAACCATTGAGAGAGGCACACTTTCGGACTCGTACATATCCCAAGCTATCTGCTCGTCTATGATGTATGTCACGTCACACTAATGAAGTTGGAAGATAGCTGACTCGGGGCGATCCGTGACCAACACTTCAAGCATTTCATCTCGAGCATTATGAAGAGCTAGTAACCAATGGTTTCCCATTTCCCGTGGCCCTCGGCGCTCCGCAAA
>NC_140973.1:13456915-13486915 GCF_056783735.1 Eptatretus burgeri | reverse complement strand
GAGAGAGAGAGAGAGAGAGAGAGAGAGAGAGAGAGAGAGAGAGAGAGAGAGAGAGAGAGAGAGAGAGAGAGAGAGAGAGAGAGAGAGAGAGAGAGAGAGAGAGAGAGAGAGAGAGAGAGAGAGAGAGACGGGAGAGAGAGAGAGAGAGAGAGAGAGAGAGAGAGAGAGAGAGAGAGAGAGAGAGAGAGAGAGAGAGAGAGAGAGAGAGAGAGAGAGAGAGAGAGAGAGAGAGAGAGAGAGAGAGAGAGAGAGAGAGAGAGAGAGAGAGAGAGAGAGAGAGAGAGAGAGAGAGAGAGAGAGAGAGAGAGAGAGAGAGAGAGAGAGAGAGAGAGAGAGAGAGAGAGAGAGAGAGAGAGAGAGAGAGAGAGAGAGAGAGAGAGAGAGAGAGAGAGAGAGAGAGAGAGAGAGAGAGAGAGAGAGAGAGAGAGAGAGAGAGAGAGAGAGAGAGAGAGAGAGAGAGAGAGAGAGAGAGAGAGAGAGAGAGAGAGAGAGAGAGAGAGAGAGAGAGAGAGAGAGAGAGAGAGAGAGAGAGAGAGAGAGAGAGAGAGAGAGAGAGAGAGAGAGAGAGAGAGAGAGAGAGAGAGAGAGAGAGAGAGAGAGAGAGAGAGAGAGAGAGAGAGAGAGAGAGAGAGAGAGAGAGAGAGAGAGAGAGAGAGAGAGAGAGAGAGAGAGAGAGAGAGAGAGAGAGAGAGAGAGAGAGAGAGAGAGAGAGAGAGAGAGAGAGAGAGAGAGAGAGAGAGAGAGAGAGAGAGAGAGAGAGAGAGAGAGAGAGAGAGAGAGAGAGAGAGAGAGAGAGAGAGAGAGAGAGAGAGAGAGAGAGAGAGAGAGAGAGAGAGAGAGAGAGAGAGAGAGAGAGAGAGAGAGAGAGAGAGAGAGAGAGAGAGAGAGAGAGGGAGAGAGAGAGAGAGAGAGAGAGAGAGAGAGAGAGAGAGAGAGAGAGAGAGAGAGAGAGAGAGAGAGAGAGAGAGACACACACACCGTGAAAAGCATTTCCTTCATTCATGAGCTGTTTGCAACTCTATAGTCGCAGATAGTGAACTGTTTTGCCATTGAACCACTTTCACAAATGTCATCACAGCGTTCCGTCTTTAATCTCCGCTACAGCCTTTAATGTCTTTCCAGTTTCTCTGCTTCACTGGCCTTGCCTTTGTTATGGAAGGAGGAATCTCCAATTCTTCATAATAATGATATTATCTGTCCCGCTTCTCACCTTATTCAGCTTTTCACTGAGGCAGCCCCATGACCTCAAGCTCAGTGCGTTATGGCTAATCATTCTGAAACACTTTAAGGAGGTTATACGACCCTGTAAGCATCGCTCAATGCTCAGCTGGTTCACCGACGGGAGTCAATGACAGACTGTGTGTGAAACATCAGAGAATGGTGTTAATAGTAACATGTGCGCACATGTGCTGAAGAGAAAGGCCATGTTTTCATGGGATTAATAGCATCGTTGTTCGTCTGTCTGGTTATTCTGCGGAAAGGTATCTCAAATGGTGGTGATCTCACCTCTCAACTGTCCGATGTTTGGTTTTATCCTCCAGGTGGATTTCTGCACTCTTGACCAGGAGATCAGTCCAAATACCTCATCTTATAACCAGACCATTCCGAATGCAGTCTTATGAAAAGACCAGTCCAAATACCTGTAATTATGGCCAGGAGACCAGTTCAAATACCAAGTCTTCTGACCAGGAAGCCAGTCCAAATGCACTCTTGACCAAGAGATCAGTCGAAATGGCTCATCGTATGGCCAGGAGATAATTCCAAATGTAGTCTTCTGAAAAGACCAGTCCAATTGCCTCTTATTCTGACCAAAAGACCAGTCAACCAGTCCAAATGCCTCACATTCCTGCCAGGAGACCAGTCAACCAGTCTAAATGCCTCATCTTCTGACAAGGAGACCAGTCCAACTGCTTTATCTTCTGGCCAGGAGACCAGTCCAAATGCCTCATCTTCTCTCCAGGAGTCCAGCCGCAAAAAGAGTGTGGCACGACTGCTGACGGGTCATCTGGGAATTGCTGGAGATGATGAAGTACAAATGGGGATGACTTTAATCAACAGTAATTGATTGTGGTTGTGTTGCAGAGATGTCACAAGCACACAGAGAAGATTGTTAAGGGCAGAACCAAAAGAGGAGAATCCCGTAATGTTTCATTTGAGTTCGACCATGGAAAATATGGTTCGTTGGGTCTCAGTCGAGCGAACACTTGACAGATGACTGTGCCACATGTACAACCGCGCAAAGTTGCCTCCGCTTCGTGAAATGGACCTTATCTTTGGCAAAGGTGCGAGGTTTGAAGTGTAAAACTTCAACAGCATCAAAGAGCCTCTTTTATCCTCTTCATATCTTTGCTTACTTTTATCTGAAGAGCAAGTTGCATCAATCAAAGTACCCTTGATGTATGGCCTAACAAATCCGAGCTTATTCCAGCAGAGCGGCGTGAGTTATGAGAAAGAAACGGTGGTTCTGAATAATTGTTTCATCAGACATAGTCTCAGATCGCCATCGGAACCACGAGATAAATGAACGAACTGGAGGATGAGAAGGCCATTCCGTATGTATTATGCACATCCTTCTCTTAGAGAAGATTCTACGTTCTGAGTTTTAAATGCCTTCAAGAAGATATGAACTCTCACAGATTATTATCAGGTAAAGGTCTCGTGCTCACGAATTCGAACACTTTCTGTACAAAAGGAAGGGGAATGCCAAGTTTTTATTTATTTATTTTGGGGATGGGTTTTTTTCGGGATCAATGATATAAGTATCTGAGCTGTTTGATTGGGAGTAAGATTTTCCATGGAATCCAGATCTCGAAATTCCATGTGGTGCCACAGTTTAGACTTGACATCATAAGCCGGCTGTCTCATCTGCAACAACTACATTTCTAACAGATTGGGGGGGGGGGACCAACTACTTAACATCCATCCGAAGGACGGCACCATTTTTAGATCCTCGTGGAGGATCTCGAAGTCTTACTCACGTTGTTGTTCTTGATCTTCTTCTTGTAGACTTTTTTGTTTCACAGCCTACAGTTTTCATCGAAACTTCCTGAAACTTGGTGTATACATGTAAAAACACCCTGTGCAGACAGTAACCATCTCCGATTTTGAAAATTCCTCCTAGAAAAAAAAGTTATGACGTCAAAATATCTCCGCTAATGGAAATCGCCTAAAAATTATCTCCGAAACTAGGCAAGCTGTTTGAATTCTGTTTGTGGGAATCAAGCTGGGCATTAGCACAGATAATTTATCGCAAACCTGATACATCACAATGACGTCATATTCGTTTTTATGACGTCATCATTAAGAGGACGAGGATCTTAGCTCATTTGAGCTTGTTTGATTCAACACGCAGTCTGAGAAACACTAATCCGAGAGTTTGAATTCGGGGTCAAGATTCAAACCTAGAACAAGCAGCTCAAAAAGGTATTGGTGTGTTACCTGGGCACCGAAAAAAAAATAGCACGTGTTTATCGATTGGTGCACATTTGCTATTGAATCGCCTTTAACCACTGACTTGATAAGACAAAGATAAAGATAAAACTGTTCACGATATTCCAGACATTCGGATTATAAAAATGACGGTAAAGTACAACCTTCGAGTTTGAATACCATGGTGGAAACCCATTAAATAGAAAATGTCAAAACTTGGGACTTCAACACAGATGAAAATGGCTCCACATCGCCCTCTCGTGGTGACGTTGTGAAAAGCAGGTAGATGTTTGCTCCAAAAGGTAAATTTGGGTCTCACTCTGATGTCATTATTTTGGGCAGTTTGAGACGTCATTTCTGAGAATCGCTTGTGAGATGTAAAAATCCCTGATAAATTGATGCATATTTTAAAAAAACTAACGTTTTACCCAAACGGTTTAATATGGAACAACATCCATTTAAATCGCATTTCGTTAGGTAACTCAAAAATAACTAATACTAGGATGGAAAACAACTTTCAATATGGATTATGTAAATCACTTAATATTTACAAAATTCAGTAATCTACATACCACATATGCAAAAATGGTTGACACTTCAACACCTCACCTCACCCCGCCCCCCCCCCCCCACTTTCCTCAAATTCCAAGCGTCCTTCACCACACTTCACGTTCACCATACCCCAAACCTCCATCATACCCCAAACCTCCTTCATCATACCCCAAACCTCCTTCATCATACCCCAAACCTCCTTCACCGCACCCCAAACCTCCTTAACCACACTCCAAACCACCTTCACCATACTCCAAGCCTCCACCATACTTCAAGCCTCCTTCACAATACCTCAACATCCTTCAAGCCTCCTTCACCACACACCAAACCACCTTCACCACATTCCAAACCTCCTTCACCACACTCCAAGCCTCCACCATACTTCAAGCCTCCTTCACAGTACCTCAACATCCTTCAAGCCTCCTTCACCATACTCCAAGCCTCCTTCACCACATTCCAATCCTCCTTCACCACACTCCAAGCCTCCACCATACTTCAAGCCTCCTTCACAATACCTCATCATCCTTCAAGCCTCCTTCACCATACTCCAAGCCTCCTTCACCACATTCCAAACCTCCTTCACCACACCACAAACCTCCTTCACCACACTCCAAACCTCCTTCACCACACTCCAAACCTCCTTCACCACACACCAAATCACCTTCACCATACTCCAAGCCTCCACCATACTTCAAGCCTCCTTCACAATACCTCAACATCCTTCAAGCCTCCTTCACCACACCACAAACCTCCTTCACCATACTCCAAACCTCCTCTTCTCCACTTTTATATTCCAAAGCTGTTCCCCAATATTCCAAACCTCCTCTTCCTCCTCCTCCATGGTATACCAAACCTCCTCTACTATAATCCAAAATAACACCTCCTCCTCTTCCTCTACCACATGCCAAACCTTTACCATAATCCAAAACACTTCCTCGTCCTCCTCCTCCTCCTCTCCCCCCTCCTCCTCCTCCTTCGTATCAACATGAACAGGCCAGCTTCTATGGTTTCCTGCACAACCAAAGATGGTGAAATAAAAATAGCATTCCATTCCATTCAACAGCTTGACGATCATATTTTCCAGACCCAGTTGATTGTTCAAATAATAATCATCTTATCAGGATGAAACTCCTAATTTCAAATAAACACACACTCGAGCTCGATACACACAATAAAGGAATAATTATCTTTCACAGAGTTGCTTGTTCTTCTTATATTATTATTATTATTATTATTATTATTATTATTATTACTGTGTGTCTGATACAATCTGTGCCATTTTTAGTTGAGTTCAGGAATAGCTTTATTTATTTATAATCGTTTTGTATTCTATTTGTGGGGTGTGTTTTGCAGTCTTTGCAGAGGTAGCATTTTTAGTACCCTTCGGTGGTTACTCCGAGGGCTTAAGAAGGATTCACAGGGAACTGGGGTCACCAAGTGGGGTAAACAAATCACACCGAGTTTTTAATTCCACTTAAACAAGCCAAGTAGGTTTTTTTGGGTTTAATTTTTTTTACTGACAATCCCATAACAACGTGGTGATTTTTCCTTTACATCAGTCCGCGTTTCACAAATACGATGCCAGTCTGTAACCGTACTACCTTCGGCCAGATTTGAACGCACAACCTCAGCTTTATTATGATGACCCTTTGCACGCAAAGCGAAAAGTGGGGTTTAGCAATCGGTTTATGAGCATCCGTCCGTCTGTCTGTCTTATCAGTTTATGATGGAGGAACAACTTATTGAAATCGAATGATATGTTTTCAAACATGAATCGGAACATGAATAGGAAGACAAGTTGACCGTTTTTCCATACTTTGGCTTTGAATTCGTCCCGATTGCACATACAGTACGTGCAGAGAGGAGTAAGATCATAATTTACTCTGCCTGCCTGGCAGTCAACCAGAATTGAAAGTCATTCCAAACAGGAAGGAAACTTACTGTTTTTTAAGGACGTTATAAAGGACACAAACAACAGGCTTGAATAACAAATGTGATGTGTTAGATATGGTGATGTGGGAGACGCTTGGTAAAACGGTGGTAAAACCTGAATTTATTCAGTTAGACCCCTTTAAACCTCCGTAATCCTTTATTTGAAGTGAATTATACAGTTGAACACTGGAGAACGCAAATCACCTTAATCATATTTCCAATAACCTGCCAGCTTTGCTGGACTGGGACATGTTATATGAGGTGGTGGACGTAATCAGAGCTGTCAAACGCAGCCCCTGGGAAGTGGGCATGGCACATCAGAGGGTTGACTCTGCCTGTCATCCTTCCGAGTTTGGCAAAATGAGTACCAGCTTGTTGGGACGATTGAGCCATTTGAGTATCCTGTGTCAGATTGGCGATCTGTCCAGGATTGTGCCCAATAGCTCAGGTGACTGCTTGGGCAGCACCGACGCTCTGTACCGAGTATGGTCCCAATGGATGGATGGATGGATGGATGGATGGATCGATTTATCAGTAATGTCAAGTATTTTGAATGGTAGGATTCGATTCAGATTGATTTCATACACACAGTGTCCACAAATGACCGTGCCAAATTCAAGCCACAACAAAGAAGATAATCAAAGGTGATACAACTATGCAGTTCAGTGCACGTGAAAGAACATTACTCATAGATGTATTGCCAAGATTAGCACATAGCATTTATCATTTATCATAATTTCAGGTCAGGTCAGGTATGGCAGCATGCGTCAGAGCAGCGCGTCACCATGTCAACTTTCCGCCGGTACTCCAGGGGCCTCCCTCTGGCCATCCCGCAGGCAGATGCCTGGACCATCCCCATCTCCTTGAGATGCCGATCAACTTGCTGCAATCACGAGGAACGTGGTCGGCCTGCTGACCTTGTCCACTCACAAGGCTCTCTCACTGAGAGAATCTGGTGAGCAAGATCAGTGTCAGAAAAAAGAGCCACATGCCCATACAGCCGCAGCTGATGCTCACGGACTATGCAGGTAACAAATCTCATTTGAGTCTCTCTCAGCAACCGCTCGTTGGACACAAACTCTGAGCAGTGATTGCCAAGGATTCTCCAAAGAGACCTGGTACCCGAGAAGTTATGTCTCATTCTTAGATTTTTTGGTCAGAGTCCAAGTCTCACATCTGTAGAGAGAAAATGGATGCACCAAGGACTTAAAAATGTGGCCTTTCATCCTCCTGCAAAGGTACTGACAGCAACACACCTCATGATCCAGTGAATCAATGACTCCCCAGGCGCAACCCAGATGTCTGTTGACCTCTGGCTCACAGCCAGCAGAGACATGAATATCACTGCCAAGGTAAGTGAATCTCTCCACGATCTCAACATCCCCACCACAAACAGGTACAGACAGGATAGCAGCATTCAAGATGTCATTGAAAGCCTGGATCTTAGTTTAGCCTCAGGATACCTGTAATCCCAGCGGCTCTGACTCCTCATTCAGCACCTCGAGGACCCCAAAAAGGACATCTGGAGTCTCTGCAAAGATGACTGCATCATCTGCGAAATCAAGGTCAGAGATCTTGACATTCCCAAACGATGCACTGCAACTTGATCTCTCCGACATCCTCCCCAGAATCCAGTCCATACAAGTTCTGTAAAGTGTGGGGGCCAGTACACACCCCTGACGAACTCCAGTAACAACTACAAATAAGTCAGAGATGGTATCACCACATCTCACAGCATTCTCAGTACCAGAGTAGAGTTCAGACATCAGATCGATCAGTTTTGGTGGCACCCCTTGAAGACCGAGAATCCTCCAGAGGACATCCCGATTCACTGAATCGAACGCTTTACAGAGATCAACATAGGCTGCAAGCAGCCCCTGCTGAAACTCTCATCTGCGTTCGGTGAGGACACGAAGAGCAAGGATACGGTCAATCGTTGACCTCTTTGGTGTAAAGCCTGACTGCTCTGGATGCTGGTGCTCAAGCAGATGGTGGCGAACCCTATCAAAGGTTATCTGAGCAAATACCTTGCCCGGCACTGAGAGCAGCATCACTCCTCAATAGTTGCTGCAGTCTTGGCGATCACCCTTCCCTTTCCAGAGAGGGACAACAAGGCCCCTCTTCCAATCAGTTGGGATGATGCCCGTGTTCCAGGCAGAGTTCAGAACTGCATGCAACGCCACGAGTGCAGCATTTCTGCCAGCCTTGAGAAGTTCAACATGGATGCCACAGATCCCTGGAGCTATACCCCATTTCAACCGGTTCACCACAGCCTGCGTTTCCAGAAATGAAGGTGAACCACAGTTGATTGGATGGTCAGCAATAGGGATTGTTAAATTCCTGACATCCAACTCGACAGCGGGTGGATCAACCTGGTACAACCGCTCAATGAAACCGGCCCAGCGGCCTTCACTTCGGACTCCTCTGTCAAGAGCCTATCACCCTCTGCTCTAACTGCAGTACACCGAGGAATGGGCTTGGACGAACGCAATGCGTGAATTCCCCTGTAAGCGGGACGAGAATAACTTGACCACAGGTGATACTCCACACCCTTATAGATTCCTCGCACATAGGCCTCCTTGTCCATCCTCAGTGCACCAACAGTTTTTTGCCCCAGCTACCTCAACAACTCAGCTCTGCCATTCAGCCTGGCCCTGCAATTCTGGGCAATGGTATCCAGTGTCCCTTCAAAAGACAAAATTCTTCTTTGCCCTCTGGTGAGTTCCAAGACATCCACTGGAAACATCAAGGATGATGGTCTTGAAGGCACTCCACAACTCTTCAGGATCACCCCAAGCAGCCAGACCCCCCAATGCTCCATTCAGCCTGTTCACAAACTCTTCAGCTCCCCTCGCATCTTTGAGCTTGCCAACATGCAGCCAAGGCCGGGATGGTACCATTCTCCTGGATTAAATCTGCAGCTTAAGAGTTGTTGCAAGCCGGTGATCAGTATTGAGGAACTGAGCACTCCGGTAGACCCTGCAGTTCTGGATCATCCTCCAGCGACCATCATCAAGCACATGGTCAATCTCCTTTGACACACCACCAATGTTGGAATACCAAGTCCAGCGATTAGCTTGTGGGCGCTGAAACCATGAACTAGCGACGCTAAGTCCACAACTTCTTGCAAAGTCAATGAACTTGGTGCTATTCAGCTTCACAGTTCCAGACCCATGGGGACCAACATATGTCTCATAACCATCCCTATCAGTTCCATTCGATGCAATGAAATCCCACAAGACTAGAAGTGTATCTCGCCTGGGGCACTTATCAACCACAGACTCGAGCGTGGCATAGAATGCAACCTTCACGGTGAGATCACTCGCCTCAGTCGAAGCATAAACAGAGACGAGGGAAATGACACCCAAGGAGTGACGAATTATTAGTCTCATAATACGCTCATTAACTGGTGTTACCTCAATTATCATTGGAGTCAGCTTATTGGACACAGCTACAGCAACTTCTTGGGCATGGGACCCATCAGAGCGATAAGACCAACAGTTGGTGTACCCACCCTCCATTATCTCATCGCAATCCGGTCTCTGAACCTCAGAGAGTGCTGCAACATTGATGCCCAAACTCTTGAACTCAGATGATAACAGAGAGAGGTGATCATCCTCTCTTAGGGATAGGACATTCCAGGCACCCACCCGAAGGGACCGCCTCAGGTTATCCGAGGGAAACCGCCGTCTGGTGGACGACACCTCAGCACCACCCCGACACACTCTCCCGCAATCTGACCCCGGGAATATTATCCCGTGGTTTCCCTCCTATCAAAGATTGGGGGTCCTGAAGTCTTTTCCCCAATTCCGTCATCCAGTGAGCTGCCCTGCGAAGGGAAGCTGCACAGGAAGTACTCTCACGGAGTGGGTTTTGAGATTTTTTTATGCTTTTGGAATGTTTTCCGGAATGAAGGGTTTTACGCTGGCTGGGGTGCAAATCCTGCCACAACCTCCTAATAAATAGTAACACAATTGCAGGTGGAAGCCCACAGAAACAGTTGTGTACTAGATATAGATGGCCTTTGGTTCACAAGGAGCTCCTCCACCCTTTGACAGGTTTTGTTCTTCATCCTGCTGGGTGTCCATATCATACATCCTCCGCACCATGAAACTTGGTGGGGGAGAAGGTTTAGTCGCCGTCGTAGTATCCACATCGTAATATCCCATTCCGTTCATTGTTTTTATGATTACAGTTTGAATTTGGAATGGTGCAGCATTTAGAAGATTGAAAGCATGGACAATTCCCATCGGTTGGCATCCACGGGGAGGAGGAAATTCCTCCTTAAGAAATGCCCCGATGAGTGCGAGTTGCAAACAACAAAGGTCATAATGGGCCATTTCCAACGGTCAAGTCATACAGACATAGACAATTTGGCCTCAAGACACTGAAAAAATAATCTTTGATGGCCACATTTCAGGTGGAAACAGGTGAATGGACCATCTTACATCACTCATGAAATCCACAGTTATATTCGCCATCAATCAGCCAAAGCCAACACAACCCGTACTTTCAAGAAAATTTCTTCAACTAAATATGACAACGGGATTCTAACCCCAACACTTGAGAGGAATCACAACTAAAATTCCAGAACAACCGCAGTCCGCAGTTTTGCTGACCACACATAAGCAAGCCACACTTTCAACAAAATTGATCTATCTGTGGTGAGCGGTTTCCGTTAGATAAGAGCTTTGCAACTCGTGTGAAATATCAGTAAAGGTGCTTTTGTTATTTCCTCCAGAATAAAAAAATATCATCACTCTTAATTCCTCTATAATAACACTTTATGCACTATATATATATATATATATATATATATATATATATATATATATATATATATATATATATATATATATATATATATATATATATATATACATATACATACATACATACATATATATATATATATATATATATATATATATATATATATATATATATATATATATATATATATATATATATATATATATATATATATATATATATATATATATATACTTACTACATACTGGCCTTGAGAATGCTTGTTCCAGTCCTGCTCCAAATCCACAGATATTCAAAGCAACCTCGCTGGCATCTTGATGCTGTGCACGCAGGGGCGCAGCATCGCGGAGCAGCCTGAGGTTTCAAGATGGAAACTTTTAATTACACATTTCACATATCTCATTTCGTTATTTAAATAAATAAGTGAAAAAGCACAACTCCACATTGGACTCGGAATGGCAAGATCAGTTTAAGTTTGGGGAAACCTGATTGGCCCAATACTGGTATATTAACAAAACTTCATCACGTGATTAAAACTATTTTAGCATGTCATATACTGTATATATATATATATATATATATATATATATATATATATATATATATATATATATATATATATATATATATATATGTTGGATATGTGTGGGGTTGTATTCACCTTCCCTGCAGAATATCATGAACTGGGCTTGGGTACCGGCACACAATTGCCTACCTATTTTGAAAGGTACGAGTCCAGAAACGGGTACCAGCAGATGCGACAGCCGTGTACACAGGACTGTTTCAAGAACGTTATTTTTATATTATGAACTTGACGTTCTTTCACCATCGTCCCCTTAACACAAACGGGTTAGCGCATGATGAGCCACAAGTGCTTGTGCTTTTGGGCAAACTCTCATTCTAATAACCATCTCGAGAATGGTGTAAGGGTCAGTGGTGGTGGTGGAGTCAAGAAACCAAGACAGCCAATATCGCTATGGTAACACAGCCATATATGACACATTTCCTCTGTTTGGTGATTGTGGAACTTGGCGTTGCACGTGTTCATCAAGTGACTCGGTGGTTGAGCGGTTGAAGCCTTGTTGCATTGACCTCACTCGTGTGGGTTTGATTCCATCGGCTGCTCAGAAAGCTGTCCCAGAGAGACGGCAGCCACCAGGTGTATTTTCGAATAAAAAATGCCACCATGGTGCCCCCAACGACCTCCATCACAACTCCTTGGTGTTCGACACAATTGTTTATTTCAAACAGTAAAGAGGAAATTCACATTATTTTGACAACTTGATGGAAGACTTGGTGAAAGTCTGCCCCTCTATGTGACGAATGTCAGTTTTTAGTCGATACTCAGATATTGACTTGGTGCTATATATTTATTATCTACAACCCCCCCCCACCCCCCCCCCCACAAAAAAAAAACAAAAAAAACCGCAGAACCTTTTTTTGGGGGTTTTAATCACATCCTTTCCCTCCCGCCCTTTTTCCACCCCCCTATTTCCTCCTTTCTCCTTCAGTGTACCCCCCCCCCCAAAATTCCTTTCTCACTTTCGCCATTTCTCATATCTCCTCCCAACATTTTCCCCTCTTTTCTCGAAACTCTCCTTGGCTATTCATTACCTGAAGCACGAGAAGCGAAAAGCGGGGTTCGACAATTGGTTTACTGTGTCTGTCCGTCAGTCGAGGAACGAAATCGAGGAACAACTTGATTTCAATTGAATGTTTTAATTTGAACATGAATCGGAAAAACAAACCTGCAGTTTAACAGTACTTTGAGTGAATTTGTTCCCATTGCACATGCGCAGAGAGGAGTGAGATACCACTTTTCCTCTATCTGTCTGTTTTGGGAATGAAACAGAATTGAACATCATTAAAACAGGAAACTTTCTGTTTTTAAGGATGTCATAATGGACGCAAACAAAAGGCAAGCAGAACTAATGTGACATGTAAATAAGGTGGTGTAAGGTGCTGCATCAACGGTGGTAAACTTCCGAAATTTCTTTCCTCCAACCATTGATTTCTGGTTTGGTTGGGGGGTGGGGGTGGTGGTTATACGTGCAGTGAAATCTGAACTGATCGTTTCCACCTCACTCAAGCTAAACGTTCTGAACCGGATTCGTCGTGCTGAGTCATTCGTTGCGTCATTCGTCTAAATGTTGTTGTTGTATCCCATACAATATTTCATGTTAATTTGTCCGTTGTTCCCCCACCCCCCACCCGCTCAAAGCTTCATGTCCCCGCTTTCTGCATCCGGCCTCACCCCACCCTCTCATTACTTCGCGCTCACCCTGCCCCCTTTATGTTTCACCCTCACTCCACCCCTAAATACTTTCCCATTACCCCACACACTCAATCCTTCCTGCGATCTCAAACTCAAACATCTGAGGTCTCCGCTCCAACCTGACAGATCTCTCAATCTCTAAATCTAAATCTAGATCTCTAAATCCAGGTCTCTGATCATAAAACAGACATCATTTTAGACATTAAATCCTTCCTCTTCTCAAATGGCCTGATTTCTAATCATCAATTTGGCTTCAGACCAGGTCACCACCCTGGATATGCTGCTTCTGCTCTCCCAACAATTGATGGAGGTCCTCAATGCCAGACATGAAATCAGAACCGTATCCCTGGACATATCACGTGCTTTTGACACGGTCTGGCACCCTGCCCTGCTCACCAAACTCTCTTCCTATGGTATCCAAGGCCATCTCCACTCATGGCTCGCAGACTTCCTCTCCTGTCACAGTCACCGCGTGGCCCTAAATGGAGTTTCTCAGAATCCCCTCTTCCTGTCCAGGCTGGAGTTCCTCAAGGTTGTGTTCTGGGCCCTGTTCTTTTTCTGGTTTTCATCGACGATCTCTCCAACTCTCTGGAAAATCCTCTTTATCTCTTTGCTGATGACTCCACCTTCTGCCGTACCATTGGTCATCCCTCAGACCGGCAAGCAGCAGCTTCTTCGCTCACTACAGATCTGGATAAAATCACAAACTGCTCCAACACGTGGAACATGTCTTTCAATCCAGACAAATCTCACACTCTCACTATGTCTCTTCGAAAGGACCATTTGAACCCCCCCCCCATCCACTTTCTCAACAATCTTCTGGAAGAAGTCCTTTCTTTCAAGGTCCTGGGTCTCACTATCTGCCATGACCTTTCCTGGAAAAGCCACATTTCCAACCTGACCTCCAAAGCCAGTCGCCGACTGGGAATCCTCCATCGTGCAAAGTCCTTCCTTGGCCCACCTGAGCTCCTGACCACTTACAAGGCTTTCGTCCGCAGTCTGATGGAGTACTGCTCTCCCCTCTGGGCTGGTGCTCCTGCCTACCACCTTTCTCGGCTTCACGCTGTGGAAATCAAGGAATTTCGGATCATTGGTATCTCCCGCAAGGCTGAGTCTTTGGGCTTCTCACTCTCTCACCGCAGGCTTGTCGGTGGTCTTTCTGTCTTCCACCGTCTCCTCTTCAGTCTCCCCCCCCCACCCCCGCTCTCTCTGCGATTTGTCCCCACCATATTCCCGCTCAAAGTCCACCAACAACCCCCTTCTGGGAAAACTACCAAAATCACGAATCACTGCTCACCTTCACTCTTTCATTCCTCTTTTTCCCTGCCTTTGGAATAAACTCCCTCACTCTGTTCAATCCCATTCTTCCATCCAGGCCTTCAAAACAGCTGTTCACCACCACCTCTTATCGTCCCCCATTCAAATCCTCGATCTTTTCTACCTCCGATAATCCACCCAAGCCCACTTCCTTCAATTCCCCTGCTTTCCTTCCTGAAAGTCCCTATAATGTCCATCTTCTATTCCCCATGTTCCCCACCCCATCCCTCTCCCTTCCACAGATCTCCAAATGTCTCTGTTCCCCACAGTTTTGTCCTTCCCACTCCCGCCCCTCCCGTCTCATGCCCCCTTGCTGTGCGTTGTGTGTTAGCTCTCATACGAGCCTCGACAAGGTATACAAAATAAAATCTGTTTAACAGAATCCTTCCTCCCACAGGACGTCCCTGACTCCTTCATGTCACTCCCTGGCGATCGTCTCCTCCAATTTGATAGGCCTGAGCCACGCCCCAGCAGCGGAGTTTCACTTTACATCAATAACTCAATTTCTCACAGTCCTTGGAGTGAACTCTCCAGTTACCTTGCCACTGAAGGTGAATGGAGGTTATTTTTCATCCCTGTCTGCCTGTCTGTCTGTAAGCAGGATCTCTCAAAAGGCTATGGACGGATTCGGACAACGCTTGATGGGAAGGATAAGTGTGTCAAAGGAAACATTGATACAATTTTGGTGAAGATCCAAATCTGGATCCGTGAATTTTTTTAAGTGATTCTTTACCATTGAGAGATGTGTCCAAACATGATATATAGCACGATATCTCAAAAAGTTGTGGATGCATTCGGACAAAACTTGGGGGATGAGATGGTTAGGTTCTTGTTTTGGTGAAGTTTTTCTGCCCTCTGAATCCATACATACTTGTAAGTTACTTCCTTGTGGTTAAACCACTCATGTGAATCACATGCAGCAGCTCCAAAGACATTTCCTTTTCCAATGACCTGCCATTTTATTTCAACCTTCGGGTCTTCCTCACTCCTCCAGTGAAAGCTTTTGTGTTTTCAGAAATGTTTTCATTCAATTTTTCATTTTTCAAGGTTTCCTTTTGGCTTCAAATTACGTTTTTCTCTCTCTCTCTTCTCCCCCACCTCCCCAAATGTTTGATATATCAACCCTTTTGTACAGCTGACAAAGCCTTGTAAAAATTGGACTACTAGACCTGTAGCTTATCTGGGCCCTGGCCGAATGCAACCCAAATTTGGTCGCATTCTGACTGGTGGATCTGGAGAAGATTTTTGAAGGAACTTACAGATTTTCCCAAGAATTTATTACGTCCAGCATTTTGGCACACTTTCGGTCACGTGATCTGCACGACCTCCACAATTTAACATCAGTACCCTGCCCTAATATTGTAACCCAAATTTGGTATCATTCTGACTGGTGGATCTGGAGCAGATTTTTAAAGGAACTTACAGATTTTCCCAATAATTTATTACGTCCAGCATTTTGGCGCACTTTCGGTCACGTGATCGGCACGACCTCCACAATTTATCAGTACCCTGTCCTAATATTGTAACCCAAATTTGGTAGCATTCTGACTGGTGGATCTGGAGAAGAAGATTTTTGAAGGAATTTATGTGATTTTACCAATAATTGATGATGTTGGCCTTTTTGACACACTTCCAGTCAGATGATCAGCAAGGCCTGACCAATTTAACATCCCTACTCTGTCCTAATGTTGGAACACAAATTTGGTAGCATTCTGACTGGTGGGTCTGGAGAAGAAGATTTTTGTCAGAATTTAGTATGTTCACCATTTTGACATACTTAAAGTCATCTGACTGGAACAATCTTTGCAATCCCCGTTACCCGTCAGGAGCGGAACCTTGCTGCCAAATTTCAGCCGGATCGGCGCAGCGGTTTGGCTGGAGAAGTCGAAATAGGAGACGGATGGACGGATGGACAGACGGTGCACGATGACAATATCTTATCTGGAATTACAATGCCAGATAAACTAATAATAAAACTTTCTTAAGAAGGAACTTGAACACAGGAGGAAGCCATTACTCGGCCCATCAAGCCTGTATAATGGTTGCCAACCTATGGTTGTTTGTACTCCATCCTTTTTAAATGCAGAGCATCAAGCAAGGATGCAGCAAGCACCATTTTTAAATTACAGGGTGATCACAAAAAAATGGTACCGACCTTACCTCCAATAACTTCCTCCATGCACCTGATATCCTCTTACTTTTTGCAGGTGCGCAAAGTGGAGTTTGGGTATTGACCGCAGATGTAGATTAAGTCAAGACAGCCCTGTTTTTTTTTTGCAACATGCTGTGGACAACTAAGGAAAAATAGTTTTCAGTCCAAATCTGCCTGAGAACGAAATCCTTAAAGAAGATTCAAATCGAGTAAAGGTTCGATGGCTGAGGACGACATTTACCGAGGAAGGCCACAATCCATAGATGATCTCAAAACAGCAATAACGGACAAAATCCATTCCATCACCGCAGCTGAATGTGTCAAAGTAATAATAAACTATTTTTCTGTCGAATCCAATTTTACTTGCAGCATTGAGGTCGACATCCTGCACACGTGCTCCAACCTAAATTAAATCAATGATATTTAAGATATCAATCTGAAGTTTTCCAGAGCGATCAGACACCATGTGAAGCAAATGTGTACCAAAGAACATTGTCATTTTAAATAAAAAGTTTGATGAAATTGTATGGGTACCTTTTTTTTTGTGGTCAACCTGTATTTGGTACGACTCGGCCAGGATTCAAACCACCGGAATCCCATAGTCAGAGCGGATGTTCCGACCATTACATCACCGAATCTGGTATAAATGCTGTCTGAACTTGTGTTTATTTGAAGTTGTGAAAATCCACCTGACTTTTGCATACCCTACCAATTGTGGAGAGACCTGATGTGAGATTTTCCTCGATTACTTCACATGTTCTTTATATTGGACCAGCATCGGATTGTTGCACATCTGCAGAGAGGGGCGAAGCTTCTTCCTTACATCAATAGGATGTTGCCTCACACAGCACAATGTGGAAAAGAGGAGATTCTAGTGCATTAGGGGGGACATAATAACATAATACAGCACAACAAAAGTAGACCCAAGATGCTGCCTTCCAGCACTCTAGATTCCAGAGAGAGAGAGAGGGAGGGAGAGAGAGAGGAGATAAGAGAATTCTGTTGGAAGCTGCACTGTGTATACATGGAGGAAGTCCATGAGCTTGGAAAAAATGCATCTTTGGACGTCACAGGCAGGAAAACAGCTGTGTCCAATAAGTTGACTCCAATGGTAATTGATGTAACACCGGTCAACGAGCGTATTATGAGACTAAGGATTTGTCGCTCCTTGGGTGCCATTTCCCTGATCTTTAGAGTTGCTGGTTCATGGTTTCAGCACCCAAAGGCTTATCGCTGGAATTGGTAATCCTACATTGGTGGTGTGGCAAAGAAAATTGGCCAGGTGCTCATTGATGGTCACTGGATGTTGATCCAGAACTGCAAGATCTATCGGTGTGCTCAGTTCCTCAATACCGATCACAGGCTTGTTGTAGCAACTCTGAAGTTTCAGCTTAAATCCAGGAGAATAGTACCATCCCAGCCGAGGCTGGATATTGGCAAGCTCAAGGATGAGAGGGTACCTGAGGAGTTTGCAAACAGGCTGAATGGGGATTTGGTGGGCTGGGTGCTTTGGGGAATCCTAAAGAGTTGTGGAGTACCTTCAAGACCATCCTTGATGTTGCCAGTGGATGTCTTGCAACTCACCATTGGGTGAAGAAGAATTTTGTCTCTCAAGGGAAACTGGATACCCTTGACAAGAGTTGCAAGGACAGGCTTTATGGCAGAGCTGAGCTGTTCAGGGAGTTGAGGCGTAAAACTGTTCGTGCCTGAGGGTGGATAAGGAGGCCGATGTGCAAGGAATCTGTGAGGGGGTACATCAACACCTGTGGTCGTGATTCTCATCCTGCTTACAAGAGAACTCACACATTGCGTTCCTCCAAGCCCATCCTTTGGTGTACTGCAATTGGAGTGTAGAGTGGTGGGCTCTTGATAGAGGAGTCCGAAGTGAAAGCCCGCTGGGCCAGTAACGTTGAGTGGCTGTACCAGGCTGCTCCACCAACTGTTGAGTTGGATGTCAGGGGTGTTACTATCTCTGTTGCTGACCCTCAAATCAACTGTGATCCACCTTTGCTTGGGGAAAACACAGGTTGTGGTGAATTGGTTGAAATGGGGTGAAGGTCCAGGGATCTGTGGCATCCATGCTGAACTTCTCAAGTCTGCTGATGCAGTTGTTAGGAAATGCTGTACTCATGTCGTTGCATGCAGTTCTGTGCTCTGCCTGGAACACAGGCATCATCCCAACAGGCTGGAAGAGGCGCCTTGTTGTCCTTCTCTGGAAAAGGAAGGGTGATTGCCAGGACTGCAACAACTACTGAGGGTAACGCTGCTCTCAGTGCTGGGTAAGTTCTTTGCTCGGATAATTATTGATAGGGTTCGCCACCATCTGATTGAGAACCAGCGTTCAGAGCAGTCAGGCTTTACACCAAAGAGATCAACGATTGACCGTATCCTTGCCCTTTGGGTCCTCACCAAAGACAGACAAGAGTTTTGGCAGGGGCTGCTTGCAACCTCTATTGATCTCTGCAAACCCTTTGATTCAGTAAATTGGGATGCCCTCTGGAGTTTGACATTCTTGGTCTTCATGGGGTGCCACCAAAAATGATCAATCTGATGTCCAAACCATACACTGGGAATGAGAGTGCTGTGAGATGAGGTGGTACCATCTCTGACTTATTTCCATTTGTTCCGAGAGTTCATCAGGGGTGTGTACCATTCCCCACTCTTTTCAGCACTTGTATGGACCGGATTCGAGGGAGGATGTTGAAGAGATCAAGCTGTGGTGCATCATTTGGGAATGTCAAAATCCCTGACCTTGATTTCGCAGATTATGCTGTCGTCTTTCCAGAGGCGCTGGATGTTCTTTTGGAGGCCCTCGAGGTGCTGAATGAGGAGTCCAAGCCACTGGGATTACTGGTTTCCTGGGTTAAATCTAAGATCCAGGCTTTCAATGACATCTTGGATGCTGCTACCTTGCCTGTTCCTGTTTGTGATGAGGATGTTGAGGTCACGATGAGATTCCCATACCTTGGCAGTGATATTCATATCCCTGCTAGCTGTGTGGAGAGGTCAATATAAATCTAGGTCAGGCCTGCAAAGTCATGGATTCACTGGATCATGGGGTGTGGCACTGTCCGTACCTGTGCAAGATGAAAGTCCGAGTCTTCAGATCCTTGGTGCTTCCAGTCTTGCTCTACAGATGTGAGACTTCGACTCTGGCAAGGGATTCGAGATAGAGACTTCATTCCTTTGGGACGAAGTCTCTTCGGAGAATCCTTGGCTATCGCTGGTCGGACTTTGTGTCCAATGAGCGGTTGCTGATAGAGACTCAAATGAGATTTGTTACCTGCATAGTCCATCAGCATCAGCTGCGGCTGTATGGACATGTGGCTCCTTTTCCTGACGCTGATGTTGCTCACCAGATTCTTAAAGTGAAGGATCCTCGTGTGTGGAGGAGGCCAATGGGCCGACCACGTGCCTCATGGTTGCAGCAAGTTGATCAGAATCTCAAGGAAATGGAGATTGGCCAGGCATCTGCCTGGGAGTTGGCCAGACGGAGGCCCCTGGAGTACAGGCGGAAAGTGGACGCAGAGACGCGCTGCTCCAGCGCATGCTCCCATACATGACCTGATCTGATGGATTGTGAACTGATGATTAGAGATCAGGCTTTTCACAAAGAGGAAACACAATGGCAGGTGTAATGCCATATCAATTGAGCATCTTTTCCGATAATTGTAAGTAATCTTCTGACCTTTAACTGAGAGGATGTAGGATTTTTTTGCACACACACACAATTTGTATAAATGACAAATGTGGTCATCATTGGTTCAATATTTATCGATATGCCATCCTGATTAGGGCAAACAAGCCCGAAATCTGGATCGACTGCTCCGTTTGATGTTCAACTGATGTTGATCATGTAATCTTTGTTTGACAGAGTTGCCAGGCCGAGTCCTTTGGATTGGAGGTGACAGTTTGATGTTGGACTATGTCCAATGGAGATCAGGGGAGTGCTCGTCACACTCCACATGTTTCGATTTACCCGCCGATCACATCACGTGCTTTCTGGTTTAATGGTTTGCATAATAGTGGGAACAATTGTTGGGTGGCAGATGGATGGTTGTTTTTTGCAGATTATGCGGTTTTACTGTGTGAGACATAATCCGTGGTGTTACTCACCGTAACAATCAGGAGGTGAGTCTGATGTTTAAATGATGAATTTGGTCATCATTGGTTAGATATTTATCGGTTTGCCATCCTGATGAGGGCAAATACGTTTGAAATCTGGATAGGTGGCTAGGTGGCTAGTTGATGTTTAGCTGATGTTCATCATGTAATCTTTGTCTGTTTGATAGTCGCCAGGCTGAGCCCCCCCCCCCCCCCCCGGGTAGAAGGTGACGCTTTGATGTAAACCGATTTCCAATGATGATCGGGGGAGTGCTCAGCACACTCCACATGTTTCGTTTATATATATATATATATATATATATATATATATATATATATATATATATATATATATATATATATATATATATATATATATATATATATATATATATATGTGGTGAATTAACGTGAATCAAGGGACATGACGCGGGATCACATGTTGTGCGTCTCGCGTTTAAGGGGAGGTCTCTGCGGCACGAGTGGTTGTCCCCGGGGCATTGCTATTGACATCGGCTGTCCACTTGATGCTCGTTAACTGAAGGTGCTCATTGACTGGTGAGAATGGAGATTATATCGAACTCCGTGCTTACGCGGATTAGTCTGCAATGGTTAACTGCACATGTATACGTTTCTGCTTATGTACTCCTAGCTGAACCTGTATTTCCTGGTGTGCCCACAGAAGCGGCTCCAATCAAATGGAATAAAGCCTAAACTCTGAAGGTTCATCTCTCGCTCTCATTTCAATATATACATACATATATCCTTCAGAAAGTATTCACACCCCTCGAATTTTGTCACATTTTGTTGTGTTACAGACTGAATTTAGAATTGATCAAATTTAAATTTTTTGTCACCGATCTACACGAAATACCCCATATTGACAACATGAAAAAACATGTTTTGAGAAATTTTTACAATATAATCAAAAAAAAAATGAAAAGTTGAAATGTCTTTTGTCAATAAGTATTCAACCCCCCTTTGACAGCAATTACAACTTCAAGTCTTCTTGAGTATGTCTGCATCAGTTTGCACATCTGGATTTAGGGATTTTTCTCCCATTCTTCCTTGCAAATTTGCTCAAGCTCTGTCAAGTTGGATGGGGAGCGTCGGTGAACAGCAATCTTCAAGTCTTTCCACAGATTCTCAATGGGATTTGAGTCTGGGCTTCAGCTGGGCCACTAAAGAACTTTCACATTGTTGTTCTGAAGCAATTCCAGCATTGTTTTGACTATGCTTGGAGTCATTGGCCTGTTTGAACATAAATATTTGCTGCAGTTTAATTTCATTTGCACTCTGAAGCAGGTTATCCTCAAGGATTTACCTGTATTTGGCTCCATTCATTGTTCCCTCTATCCTTTACAAGTCTCCCAGTCACTGCCACTGAAAAGCATCCCCATAGCATGATGTTGCCACCACCATGCTTCATGGTGGGGATGGTGTTAGATGGGTGATGAGCTGTGCTTGGTTTATGCCAGACATAGCGCTTTGCATTCAGGCCAAGGAGTTCAAGTTTCCTCTCAACACACCACAGAATCTTTTGCCTCCTGCTCTCAGTCTTTCTCGTGCCTTTGTGCAAACTCCAGGTGTGTTGTCATGTGCTTTTTTCTCAGGAGTGGCATCTGTCTGGCTACTCTCCAATAAAGCCGAGATTTGCGAAGTGCTGCAGAGATTGTTGTCCTTCCAGCAGGTTCTCCCATATCAGCCAAGGAACTCTGTAGTTCTGTGAGAGTGGTCATTGGGTTATTGGACACCTCCATGACCAAGGTCCTTCTTGCCCAGACGGTTAGCTCTAGGAGGAGTCTGGGTACTTCCATATTCTTTCCGTTTCCGAATGATGGAGCTCACTGTGCTCTTGGGAATTTTCATCACTCTAGGAATTGTTTTATACCTTCCCACAGACCTATGCCTCCTCAAAATTCTATTGCCGAGTTCTACGGAGAGTTCCTTGGACTTTGTTGTCGAGTTTCTGCTCTGACCTGCACTGTCAACTGTGGGACGTTGTAATAGAAAGGTGTGTTTCTTTCTAAATCGTGTCCAGTCAATTAAATTGGCCGCATGTGGACTCCATTTAAGTTGTAGAGACATCTCAGGGATGACACGTTTTTCACTTTGTCATTATGGTTTACTTTGTGTGGATCGGTGACAAAAAAATATATAAATTTAATCCATTTTAAATTCAGCCTGTCACACAACAAAATGTAAAAAAAGGTCGAGGGGTGGAAATACGTTCTGAAGACACTGTACATATACATACATATATATATATATATATATATATATATATATATCTATATATATCTATATATATATATATCTATATATATATATATATATATATATATATATATATATATATATATATATATATATATATATATACATATTGTTGCGGTTCTCGGAACCGCATGCATCCAACATACAGTGGTCCCACGACAGTTATTCTATTATTATATGTGTAGATAGTCCCTTCCATTTTGTCTAGTGGGACGACAGGGGCGTGCATTGCGATGATCTCATAGGTCGGTTTGCTTACATCATTTCTTCCCTTCTCTTCTTTTTTGATTATTCCTGAGGTAAATCTGAGCCACATGCGCATTCGCTGTGAGATGGGTCCTCGGGGAAGCTAGCACGTGCGGCGCCGCTGCGAGGAAACGATGACGCGCGAGCATTAACAGCGCAGAGCCCTCGTTCCCAAGCGAGCCCTCAACCCAACGTGTGCAGCGAGTCATACAGTGCACTTGGCAGTAAAGGATTATCGACTCGAGCTTCCGATGATTGGGGGGAGATTGCTGGTTGCATTAAAAAGGCATACAAATGAACATCTCTGAAGATGCTGCACGAATTGTGTTTTTCACAACACAGAAAACACAACCAGCACGACGCCCACGCTGCACGAAACACGTACGCAGGCCAATAAAGGTGACTCCCCGCCACGTTGGGAGTGTGCGAAGTAAAAGCGGCGCGTTCCTTTTCAACCAAATATCTGATACCTATTGGTGTTCGCCCCACGCACACTCAAGCAGAGTCGTGAGGACGTGAGCACTGGCTACGTGCGTCATGGCCGAACCACGCGCACCATATGGAATGTGCTCAAAGGCAGACACGTACGCCGCTCGCGACTTTGTATCGTATTTCCTCAATATCTGACACATATCGGTGTTCATCCCGCGCACACGCTAGCAGAACCGGGCCAACGCGAGCACTGACCATGTGGGCCATTGTGGATCCGCGTGTACTGCACGAAACATGCATGTATTTATCCATAACAATGTACCTTCGGCCCTGGCGGGCAGCAGCGGATTCCCCACGGATGGTGAACGTCTTTTCATCTCTACTGCCAGCGAAGCTGCGATCGAGCAGGGGAATGTTGAACAGTGCGAGCCACGTTGGTGCACGTGGAGCGGGCGCATTGATCGGCGCTGGTCGGACGCCCAAGCGGGTCATGTGGGACCCTCGGCCAGTCGCCAGAGCACAGCCCGGGGATTTTTGCGGGACGATTCACGCGTCAAGTTCGGTGTGGGCGATTTTTGTCATGTCGTGGGGTCAGAGCAAAATATTTTCGCTGTCTGGGATAACCTTACGGGAAACAGAGTGTTGCGGTTTCTGGCCAAAGTTAGCGGGCCACGTGAGGCGTCGGGGCCAAACGGAGTGCCCGATTCAGGTGACGATGCTTCGCTTCGGGATGGCCCCCCGCCCTGCGCTACGAGTCCTATAAAGGTCGGAGTGGTCCCACCGCCTCTCTTTCGCTCTCGTCTCTCTGCCCGACATTGCCACGACCTGCCACCTGCTGCGTGGACTCCGCCTCCTCATCTCCGCCTACCACTCCGCCTACGCACTCTGGATTCCGTCCTTTCTCCACTCAAGCCCCTCCTTCACGCTCACGGTCTCCAGATGCGCTGCTGAAGCCAGAGACGACACGCCAGCTGTCGGGTACTGCACCACGGAGCACCCCCCCCGAAGTGTATTGGTGGCGCGTTCGTGCAATCTAGTACAAAGGTACCGAGATCGTAGCCTCAACTCCTCTCCCTTTTTGTTTCAATACTTTCTCTTCGTCGGGTTTTCTGTTTCTGTGTGTGTGCGTGTGCATGTGTGCGTGTGTCCTGGCACCTGTCTGCTTAAGTTAGACTGCAGAAAATCATTACTGTTATCATTGTTATGTTATTATTTTCACGTTAAGTCTGCTCTGTGTCCCTTTTTGTAAGTTGCCTGTAAATAAATCATTATTGGGAATGTTACCAGCTCATTTTTGTGGTTTCTTTCATTGATCCAGCATGGTCCCAATCGCAGCTTATCCGAGACTTTATTCCAAAAGATCCCTTCCTTTTAGCCGGTACGTCCTTGACAGTGTCGTCGGCTGCATCCGATCCGGTAGAGTGATCCGGTTCGGACAAGGCGTACCGAGGGCATGTTCCCCAGTAAATGAATCACGTGATTAATTAGGTAACCCAATTAACCCAAAGAGGGGAGGACCCTAGGTCACGCAGTTGAGTTATTGGTGTTCACGGTCCGTTAAGCGACCCACCGTGTCAAGGAATTATCCGTGAGTGACGGCCTACAATTCCGGGGAGTCTGGTGGGAGCCGAGATAGCTCTCCCCCAACAACCCCCTCCCCCCCCCCCACCAGTAGTCTTCTCACCCGATCCCCGGCCCGCAACAATATATATATATGTGTGTGTGTGGCATATATATATATATATATATATATATATATATATATATATATATATATATATATATATATATACATACACACACATTTATACATTTATATTTATCTCTTTCTAACCACTGACTCACTGAATGATATTAAAGATCGGTACCTTCTGGGTGACATCGAAGTCAATACACCAGGAACTAGAACGGGCACTCATAGAGCGCATACCTTCACCGCCACTACTTTTTTTGTTCTTGGTATGAGTGTGGAGAACTGGTTTCATATGAATGGTCTTATGACACAAACCACATATTTATAATGTCATGACCCCCCCCGACTTTCGGGGGCTACGGACTAAACAACAATCAACTCACGTCGTTTTGGTGAGTCTTCACTCGCAAGCTCGGTGAATACAACGTTTCAACAAGAGAAGGTAATCTCGTTTGATGCTGGTTTCATGCAAATCGAATAAGAATTGACTGAGTTATGCCGAAAACCACATATTTTTGAAGGGCGTGACCCCCCCCCGACATTTTACCCCAACCGGTGACATGTGTTATGACGTCATTGTGTCACAAGATTGGGCATTAAATTCTGAACATTTTGGTGCTGGGTTCATGTAAAGCGGACAAGAATTGACCGCGTTATGACAAAATCCGCATATTTTTCAAGGTCGTGACCCCCCTGACCTTTGACCCCTAACCGGTAACAAGAGTATGGGCGTCATTGTGTCATATTGCATATCACAAGATGAGGCGTTGAATTCTGAACATTTTGGCGTTATTTGCATGCAAATTGAATAAAAATTGACCGTGTTATCGTAAAAAGACGATTTTGACCTTTTCGTGACCTTGACCTTGACCTTTGACCCGAACGATCCCAAAATCTAATCGAATGCTTCCTGGCTAATAACCAATCATCCCACCAAATTTCATGCAATTCGGTTTAATACTTTTTGAGTTATACGAATCACAAGATTACAAATAAATAAATAAATAAATAAATAAATAAATACACGCCGACCAAAACATAATCTTTCGCAGAATGCGAAGGTAAAAATCACAGAACCATCGGAAAGCATCTGGAAATGAGAATATAAAGAAATGAAAAAACAATGAAAATAAATAGATGAAAAATCAAATGCAGGTGAGCGACCTGAGACAATGGGGAGACACAGTTCATATGCTTACACAATGCATCAGTTATTCTGCTCGTATACATACATACATATATACATATATATATATATATATATATATATATATATATATATTAACATATATATTAACATATACATATATATTAACATATACATATATATTAACATATACATATATATATATATATATATATATATATATATATATATATATATATATATATATATATATATATATATACATGCCATGGTGCCCCAGAATCCGAACGCCCCATTGTTTGAACAAATTGGAATCCGAACAATTTTTGAGAAAATTTTGCCCTAAAAACCGAACACATTTTCGAAAACCGAACACAACGTGGCGTTCATGTTTGTTCACGTGTTTCCCCCGCCTGTTTGACCCGCATCTTCGCGCTTTGTTCATTCAGTTCGGCGGTGGAAGTACTCGTGAAAGCATCTCTCGTGTGTCGATCGCTACTTTACCTCGTGTTTTCACCTTGATTTGTATTTTTTTTTTTTCAATTATCACCCTTGTGCATTCACCATGGCAACGAAGAAGAGCAGTGAAGCAAATAGGAATAAGAGGAAGTCCGTGAGAACGACAATTGAGTTGAAGAAAGAACTTATCGCTAAGCATGAGAGTGGTACGCGTGTGTCTGATCTCGCTGCCATGTTCGAGCTGCCGAAATTGACCGTGTGTAGGATTCTGAAAAATAAAGAAGCGATAAAAGCGCGAAAACCCGTCGTGAAGCGAACTCATTCAATGAACCCTCTGACGAATCGGCTTTAACGAACTCAACTTTTTTTGCGAGCATGGTAGTGACGTCATGCTGCGTCACCCAATCGCTTCACCTCTTGATAATTATCTCCATGGAACTGTGCGGTGAAAACGGCACGTTTGTGTCTCCACAGAGTGTACTGAGATATAAAACAACATTTGGTGCTTCATGGTTAATTACATACCTCCACCAGGCTGAACAGTTTACATTTTGGATCCCAATGGCCACCGATAGGCCAGAGCTGCATCCAGACCTGATAGAAGAAGAGACAACGCTCCTGCTCATGCCCGAGGCTTGGAAAAAGATTCGTGACCCAGAAAAGGTCATTTACTCATCTTATTTTACCTAAAACATGGGTAATTTCAGTTGAAAGTGTCTTGAAAGTGCGTTTTCTTGGGGTCCAGGAACGGATTAATTCACTTTCCATTATTTCTTATTGGGAAAATAGTTTTGGAATCCGAACTTTTTGGAATCCGAACAGCCTCTTGGAAAGAATTAAATTCGGATTCTGGGGGCACCACTGTATATGTATATAATCGAGCGTAGTGGCGTGCGCCTGTAATCCGGCGACTTGGAGGCTTGGGTTGGAGGATCGCTTGAGGACGGGAGCTCTATGATGGGCCGTGCTATGAGAGGGTGTAGGGCAGCCCGGAATCATGGCAAAACCCAATCCTTATCCCCGTGTCGTAAGAGGCAACCAGGGTTGCATCAGGAAGGGAATCCGACGTAAAACCTGTGCCAAATCAGTATGCGGATCATAACGGATGATCCGCTGTGGCAACCCCTAACGGGAGCAGCCGAAAGATGAACATATATATATATATATATATATATATATAAACATATATATATATATATATAAACATATAGATATGTATGTTTGTATAAGACTGGGGTAGTTGGGATTATGCATTTTTAAAGAAGCAGAAGGCGCTTCCAACCAAAAGTAAAAAAAACTCGATCGACTCCGCTAATTTTAGCAAAAAGTGCGAGAGCAGACCCGGTCTCAGGGCAAAGTTTCGCCGGCTTCACAGACGGCTTGATCAGGCACAATCGACATCTATTGCCTGATGAAGCCAGCGAAACGTTGCCCTGAGACCGGGTCTGCTCTCGCACTTTTTGCTCAAATTAGCGGAGTCGATCGAGTTTTTTTTACTTTTGGTTGGAAGTGCGTTCTTCTTCTTTAAATAATATGTGTGTGTGTGTGTGTGTGTGTGTGTGTGTGTGTGTGTGTGTGTGTGTGTGTGTAACGGTATGTATATATATATATATATATATATATATATATATATATATATATATATATATATATATATATATATATATATATATATATATATAATACTAGAAGGGGGCTCGGTAGAGCGCATACCTCCGCCACCTTATGCCTGATCCACGAGAACATATCTGGCCCAATACATTTTTTAAATATCATGCTATATGTCGTTTTTGGTATCATGCTATAAGCATGATACCATCATGTCTTAAATCATGTCGCAAATAATAAATTTAAATATTGTTGCGGATTCGCGCCCGCCGGCGTGCGGACGGCCACGTAACTCGAATCGCGGCACGTCGCCCACCGGACGGACAATCCAGTCGTGACCCTCTCGGACTAACGCCGGGAACCAGTCACGGGTGGACCTTTCGGTCTCACCGCGATCGTGCCAATCGGCCCCCGCGTGGGATAGGGTTGCTCGCCAAATTCGACCTACCTAAGTACCCACACGGAGGGTAGACCGGGCGATCGCACCTCGCCGCAGGTCGACTTCGGACACGGGCCACTTAAGCGACCCGTTCCGTACTATCGGGATAACTGAGCGGTGTTATTCGTCGGCCTCGACGGTTCGATTAATTATCGGGCGTCTTAGCCCACGACCAACCCTTTACGTGAAGCAAGATGGGGATTCAATGAAAGAAATGACGAAGCGAAGCGGGAAAACAGTTCAACAATAAGCACATTTATTTCGCGATGAACGGAAAGCACACATATACAATTCCACCAAAAGCACATGTAAACGAAGAAAACAATGCAATATTACACAAAATGCAACAAAGCAGATCTAACCGACTACCGGGCACACGGCAACACTTATACAATTTTACTTCACAGACTGCGCCGACAACACACATTCCCAAAGCAAAAGAAAAGAGAACCACCCTCCAGGATGAGGGGGTAGGCGGGCCTGGGGCCGAGACCGTGTCGGGCCTACCCGTCTGATGATGAGACGCGAAGTGGCGGTGGTGCCTCAACTCCGCGGGCCTCGCGGACAGTGTCTGGTAGGGGGTGGGAAGGGGGCCCCCTTTGTCACACTATCTCAGCCCGGGGGGAAACAGGAGGGGGTTGCTGATGCTCGGGGAAAGGAGGATATAACCCTGTCTCGGGTCCCGCGGCGAGCATCTCCTCCTCCACCTCGGTCGCGTTGCTGGCCTCTCCCTGTGCCGCTCCCGGCACCGACGCGAGCACCCCCTCGTCCGCCTTCGCCGCCGTCACCTCTCCAGAGCTCCGTCCTCTTCACTCCGACTAGTACCACTTCTTTCCAGCTCCACCGACGACTCTCTTGAACCCCGCACACTTCACTCAACTTCCAACTCAACTCTTCCTCAACTTCCAACTGAACTCTTCCTCAACTTCCAACTGAACTCCTCCGACGAACGCAGTCGTTTTTATAAGCCCCGTGGCTTCGCTCTTTCATCTTTGACCCTCTGCCTCCGACCTTTCACCTCGCTCCCCATTGGCCCGAGGAAAAGTGGGCGTGAATGCTTTTTGATCCATGAATTTGCATATAGCGACCGCCCTCCAACGCCCTGGAGGCGGGGCCAAATCGCCCGTCGCTCACCGATTGGACGGAACAAAAGTGGGCATGAGTC